>NW_027308522.1:52500-60000 GCF_047496885.1 Scyliorhinus torazame | reverse complement strand
TATATATATATAATTGTGTCTTTGTTTTCTCGCCATTAAAAACTTTGTAAGTGTTTCTCTCTCGCCACAGAAAAAACACTTTGTCTGTTTTTTTTACAAGTATGTTTCTCACACAAGAGTTCACAGAAACACATTGTTTGTATCAGAGTTACCGCCGGCTCGGACTCTGACCGATTTTTAGGCCGGCAAATGAGTTCGAAAAGTCCGTCAAAATTGTTGCTAAAACCCCTTGAGGACTTCCGAGTGCTCATTGGTAAGGCCTTCGATTTGAAATCGGGACCGTACCTCAAAGTAGCACTTTCCTGGGTACTTTCAAAGTGCTACCGCTGCCAGAAAATGTTCTAAAAATCGTGTTCCCGAAAATCTCCGGGCACCCCGCCAACCCCTCGTGACGCCAAATGCAAATGGCAAATCGGCGGGAGGTCGCCCGGTAGTCCATCCGAGGAAGGCGCTCCAAATCCCCGCAAATCGACTTTTTCAAAACCTCATCGGCACTACCGAGGGCAAGTGGTTAACCAGCTGTCCGAGACACTCGACCACAAATGCAAGTGGCAGCTCGGCGGGACCAATCCACTCCACCTTAGCGGGAACACCCCCACTGTGTCCCCGGTACCACGGCTGGACACGACCTCATACACTTCCGAGGGCAAGTGATTAACTAACGGTAGGGTGCACTTTTCATATATGCACGTGCCCCATCGGCGGGACCAATCCACTCCTCCGTTCCGCTCTCCTGCAACCTTGGCCCCGGTAAAGCGGCGGCACAGGACCTCATAGACCTCCTGGAAGTCGCCAGAGGCTAAGTCCGACTGGTTTATGACTTGCCACTGCCTGGACCTGCCCCCACAGGCTAAGTCCGACTGGTTTATGACTTGCCACTGTCTCCACCTCCCTCCACAGGCTAAGTCCGACTGGTTTATGACTTGCCACTGTCTCCACCAGCCTCCACAGGCTAAGTCCGACTGGTTTATGATTTGCCACTGTCTCCACTGGTTCATGACTTGCCACTGCCTGGACCTGCCCCCACAGGCTAAGTCCGACTGGTTTATGACTTGCCACTGTCTCCACCTTCCCTCCACAGGCTAAGTGCGACTGGTTTATGACTTGCCACTGTCTCCACCAGCCTCCACAGGCTAAGTCCGACTGGTTTATGATTTGCCACTGTCTCCACTGGTTCATGACTTGCCACTGCCTGGACCTGCCTCCACAGGCTAAGTCCGACTGGTTTATGACTTGCCACTGTCTCCACCAGCCTCCACAGGACAAGTCCGACTGGTTTATGATTTGCCACTGTCTCCACTGGTTCATGACTTGCCACTGCCTGGAACTGCCTCCACAGGCTAAGTCCGACTGGTTTATGACTTGCCACTGTCTCCACCAGCCTCCACAGGCTAAGTCCGACTGGTTTATGATTTGCCACTGTCTCCACTGGTTCATGACTTGCCACTGCCTGGCCCTGCCTCCACAGGCTGAGTCCGACTGGTTTATGATTTGCCACTGGTTCATGACTTGCCACTGCCTGGACCTGCCTCCACAGGCTGAGTCCGACTGGTTTATGATTTCCCACTGGTTCATGACTTGCCACTGCCTGGACCTGCCTCCACAGGCTGAGTCCGACTGGTTTATGATTTGCCACTGGTTCATGACTTGCCACTGCCTGGCCCTGCCTCCACAGGCTGAGTCCGACTGGTTTATGATTTGCCACTGGTTCATGACTTGCCACTGCCTGGACCTGCCTCCACAGGCTGAGTCCGACTGGTTTATGATTTGCCACTGGTTCATGACTTGCCACTGCCTGGACCTGCCTCCACAGGCTTAAGTCCGACTGGTTTATGACTTGCCACTGTCTCCACTGGTTCATGACTTGCCACTGCCTGGCCCTGCCTCCACAGGCTGAGTCCGACTGGTTTATGATTTCCCACTGGTTCATGACTTGCCACTGCCTGGACCTGCCTCCACAGGCTGAGTCCGACTGGTTTATGATTTCCCACTGGTTCATGACTTGCCACTGCCTGGACCTGCCTCCACAGGCTGAGTCCGACTGGTTTATGATTTGCCACTGGTTCATGACTTGCCACTGCCTGGCCCTGCCTCCACAGGCTGAGTCCGACTGGTTTATGATTTGCCACTGGTTCATGACTTGCCACTGCCTGGACCTGCCTCCACAGGCTGAGTCCGACTGGTTTATGATTTGCCACTGGTTCATGACTTGCCACTGCCTGGCCCTGCCTCCACAGGCTGAGTCCGACTGGTTTATGATTTGCCACTGGTTCATGACTTGCCACTGTCTCCACCAGCCTCCACAGGCTAAGTCCGACTGGTTTATGATTTGCCACTGTCTCCACCAGCCTCCACTGGTTCATGACTTGCCACCGACTCGGCCAGCCTCCCCAGGCGAAGCGCGGGCGTTTGGTGACAATTCCAAGGCAGACCAAGGCAAACACGGCCCCTTGCGCGGCGGGGAGCCGTGCCCGGCCTCGGCGGGGCGTCGGGCCGCCGTTTGGAGCGCCGGCCGAAAACCCGAAAAAAGGGCGAAAATCGGAAAGAATTCGCGCCCGATCGGGCCGAGCGGCCGGCGGGGCGGCAGCCCGGGTCGGTCTCCGCAGACCTGGAGGCTCGAGGGGACCTTTCCGACCAAAGTCCATTTCTCGATTTTCCACCTCCTACCAATCTGCAGGTACCCCGCCAACCCCTCGGGACGCCAAACGCAAATGGCAAATCGGCGGGAGGGCGCCCGGTAGTCCATCCGAGGAAGGCGCTCCAAGTCCCCGCAGATCGGCTTTTTCAAAACCTCATCGGCACTACCGAGGGCAAGTGGTTAACCAGCTGTCCGAGACACTCGACCACAAATGCAAGTGGCAGCTCGGCGGGACCAATCCGCTCCCTTTAGCGGGAACACCCCCACTGTGTCCCCGGTACCACGGCTGGACACGACCTCATACACTTCCGAGGGCAAGTGATTAACTAACGGTAGGGTGCACTTTTCATATATGCACGTGCCCCATCGGCGGGACCAATCCACTCCTCCGTTCCGCTCTCCTGCAACCTTGGCCCCGGTAAAGCGGCGGCACAGGACCTCATAGACCTCCTGGAAGTCGCCAGAGGCTAAGTCCGACTGGTTTATGACTTGCCACTGCCTGGCCCTGCCTCCACAGGCTAAGTCCGACTGGTTTATGATTTGCCACTGGTTCATGACTTGCCACTGCCTGGCCCTGCCTCCACAGGCTGAGTCCGACTGGTTTATGACTTGCCACTGCCTGGACCTGCCTCCACAGGCTAAGTCCGACTGGTTTATGACTTGCCGCTGCCTGGACCAGCCTCCACAGGCTAAGTCCGACTGGTTTATGACTTGCCACAGTCTCCGCCAGACTCCACTGGTTCATGACTTGCCACCGCCTCGACCAGCCTCCCCAGGCTAAGTCCGAGCGTTGCGGTGGCCATGCCAGTGCCGACGAGGTCTGATCCGGTCCCTCGCGCTCCGGGGAGCCGTGCCCGGCCTCGGCGGGGCGTCGGGCCGCCGTTTGGAGCGCCGGCCGAAAACCCGAAAAAAGGGCGAAAATCGGAAGAAATTCGCGCCCGATCGGGCCGAGCGGCCGGCGGGGCGGCAGCCCGGGTCGGTCTCCGCAGACCTGGAGGCTCGAGGGGACCTTTCCGACCAAAGTCCATTTCTCGATTTTCCACCTCCTACCAATCTGCAGGTACCCCGCCAACCCCTCGTGACGCCAAACGCAAGTGGCAGACCAGCGGGACGGACCACCGGTAGTCATGCCGGGAATGAGGTCTCGGCGTCGGCATAAGGTGGGTGGATCGGACCCCATCCGGCCTACGGTTCTTTTTCAAAACGGCGCCCCCGGCCCCCGCCGGCGGCGGCCTTGGCGGCCGGGTGGGCGCCCCTCCTCGAATCGCCACCCTGCCCCGGGGTGAGCCGCTTCGCCGCCGCCCGGCGCCGTCAACAACCTTGTCCTGGTTTATGACTTGTCACCGCCGCTGGTTTATGACTTGTCACCGCCGCTGGTTTATGACTTGTCACCGCCGCTGGTTTATGACTTGTCAGCACCGGCGGACGGCCTCTCGCCGCCCTTTGGACGCCCCGGCGGCGGACCGTGACCCCCCACGGCTGGCCCGCGCGGGGCCCGCCACCCGCCCAAGGGGCGCCCCCTGCCGTTCGCCCACCTAACGCACGGCTGGAACAGCACCAAGCCCCGCAGCCGGCCAACGGCGGCACACACTGACCGCAGCCCACCGGAGGCACGTCGGGCCGTGGCCGTACCCCGCCCGACAGCGCCCCCTGCGGGCCACGGACCAGGCGGACGTTGGGACGAGACGATCCCCGGCCGAGGCGCTCTCTGAGCCCGCCAGGGACCGGTGCACCGCCGGCGGACGCTGCACCCGGTACACGAGCGCCCTCTGCCCGCCGGGGACCGGTGCACCGCCGGGGGAGTCTGCACCGGGCCCAGGAGCTCCCTCTGCCCGCCAGGAACCGGGGGGACCGCCGGCGGAGGCTGCACCGGGCCCAGCAGGTCACTCTGCCCGCCAGGGACCGGGGGGACCGCCGGCGGAGGCTGAGCCCGGCCCAGGAGCTCCCTCTGCCCGCCAGGAACCGGGGGGACCGCCGGCGGAGGCTGAACCCGGCCCAGGAGGTCACTCTGCCCGCCAGGGACCGGGGGGACCGCCGGCGGAGGCTGCACCGGGCCCACGAGCTCCCTCTGCCCGCCAGGGACCGGGGGGACCGCCGCCGGAGGCTGCACCCGGCCCAGGAGCTCCCTCTGCCCGCCAGGGACCGGGGGGACCGCCGGCGGAGGCTGCACCCGGCCCAGGAGGTCCCTCTGCCCGCCAGGGACCGGGCGGACCGCCGGCGGAGGCTGCACCGGGCCCAGGAGCTCCCTCTGCCCGCCAGGGGCCGGGGGGACCGCCGCCGGAGGCTGCACCGGGCCCAGGAGCTCCCTCTGCCCGCCAGGGGCCGGGGGGACCGCCGCCGGAGGCTGCACCCGGCCCAGGAGCTCCCTCTGCCCGCCAGGGACCGGGGGGACCGCCGGCGGAGGCTGCACCGGGCCCAGGAGCTCCCTCTGCCCGCCAGTGACCGGGGGGACCGCCGCCGGAGGCTGCACCCGGCCCAGTAGCTCCCTCTGCCCGCCAGGGACCGGGGGGTCCTCCGGCGGAGGCTGCACCCGGCCCAGGAGGTCCCTCTGCCCGCCAGGGACCGGGGGGACCGCCGGCGGAGGCGGCACCGGGCCCAGGAGCTCCCTCTGCCCGCCAGGGACCGGGGGGACCGCCGCCGGAGGCTGCACCCGGCCCAGGAGCTCCCTCTGCCCGCCAGGGACCGGGGGGTCCGCCGGCGGAGGCTGCACCCGGCCCAGGAGGTCCCTCTGCCCGCCAGGGACAGGGTGTAACGCCGGCGGAGGCTGCCTCCGGCCCAGGAGGTCCGTCTGCCCGCCAGGGACCGGGGGGACCGCCGAGGAGTCTCTGCCCGTCCCAGATACTCCCTATCCCTACCCCTAACCGTATCCCTAACCCTATCGCCTAACCCTAACCCTATCCCTAACCCTAACCCTAACCCTATCCCTAACTCTAACCCCATCGCCTAACCCTAACCCTATCCCTAACCCTATCCCTAACCCTAACCCTATCCCTAACCCTAACCCTATCCCTAACCCTAACCCTATCCCTAACGCTAACCCTAACCCTATCCCTAACCCTAACCCTAACCCTAACCCTATCCCTAACCCTAACCCTAACCCTATCCCTAACCCTATCGCCTAACCCTAACCCTATCCCTAACCCTATCGCCTAACCCTAACCCTAACCCTAACCCTATCCCTAACCCTAACCCTATCCCCTAACCCTAAACCTATCCCTAACCCTAACCCTAACCCTAGCTCTAACCCCATCGCCTAACCCTAACCCTATCCCTAACCCTAACCCTATCCCTAACCCTAACCCTAACCCTAACCCTAACCCTATCGCCTAACCCTATCCCTAACCCTAACCCTATCCCTAACCCTAACCCTAACCCTATCCCTAACCCTAACCCTATCCCTAACCCTAACCCTATCGCCTAACCCTAACCCTATCCCTAACCCTAACCCTATCGCCTAACCCTAACCCTATCCCTAACCCTAACCCTATCGCCTAACCCTAACCCTATCCCTAACCCTAACCCTATCCCTAACCCTAACCCTAACCCTATCCCTAACCCTAACCCTAACCCTATCCCTAACCCTAACCCTAACCCTATCCCTAACCCTATCGCCTAACCCTATCCCTAACCCTAACCCTATCCCTAACCCTATCGCCTAACCCTAAACCGAACCCCAACCGCAACCCCCAACACCAAAAGGCACCGGGCCGTAAGCCTGCACCCGCACCGGCAGTGCCCTAGCCCCCTCGGGGAAGAAGGGACTCCGTCTCCACACCGCACCCGCCCCAGCTGCGCTCTCTCCCCGCCACCGCCGAAGGCACACGATTTGAACCGCTCCTCCCGTCCGGGGAAGCACACTCGGCAGCACGCCAACCTCCTTCCCAACGGGACCAGGACCGAAGGGCACACAGACCCTCCACCACCCCACCAACGTGACCCCAAGCCCGGGCACCCCCTTCAAATTCGCCCGCTGGGACGTGTATTAAGCCCGGCAACAGTTATTCAAGCAAAACCGCAGCCGCAAGTTGAAGTGACAACTCATTAACCAAAACAATATTGGGCAAGTCATAAACCACTTTCCACTCTGGACAAGTCATAAACCACTTTCCTCTTTGGACAAGTCATAAACCAGTTTCCTCTCTGGACAAGTCATAAACCAGTTGGACAAGTCATAAACCACTTTCCTCTTTGGACAAGTCATAAACCAGTTTCCTCTCTGGACAAGTCATAAACCAGTTGGACAAGTCATAAACCACTTTCCACTCTGGACAAGTCATAAACCAGTTTCCTCTCTGGACAAGTCATAAACCAGTTGGACAAGTCATAAACCACTTTCCTCTTTGGACAAGTCATAAACCAGTTTCCTCTCTGGACAAGTCATAAACCAGTTGGACAAGTCATAAACCAGTTTCCACTCTGGACAAGTCATAAACCAGTTGGACAAGTCATAAACCACTTTCCTCTTTGGACAAGTCATAAACCAGTTTCCTCTCCGGACAAGTCATAAACCAGTTGGACAAGTCATAAACCACTTTCCACTCTGGACAAGTCATAAACCAGTTTCCTCTCTGGCCAAGTCATAAACCAGTTGGACAAGTCATAAACCACTCTCCTCTCTGGACAAGTCATAAACCACTTTCTTCTCTGGACAAGTCATAAACCACTTTCCTCTTTGGACAAGTCATAAACCAGTTTCCTCTCTGGACAAGTCATAAACCAGTTGGACAAGTCATAAACCACTTTCCTCTTTGGACAAGTCATAAACCAGTTTCCTCTCTGGACAAGTCATAAACCAGTTGGACAAGTCATAAACCACTTTCCACTCTGGACAAGTCATAAACCAGTTTCCTCTCTGGACAAGT
>NW_027308522.1:35000-40000 GCF_047496885.1 Scyliorhinus torazame | reverse complement strand
GCTAAGTCCGACTGGTTTATGACTTGCCACTGTCTCCACCAGCCTCCACAGGCTAAGTCCGACTGGTTTATGATTTGCCACTGTCTCCACTGGTTCATGACTTGCCACTGCCTGGCCCTGCCTCCACAGGCTGAGTCCGACTGGTTTATGATTTGCCACTGGTTCATGACTTGCCACTGCCTGGACCTGCCTCCACAGGCTGAGTCCGACTGGTTTATGATTTCCCACTGGTTCATGACTTGCCACTGCCTGGACCTGCCTCCACAGGCTGAGTCCGACTGGTTTATGATTTGCCACTGGTTCATGACTTGCCACTGCCTGGCCCTGCCTCCACAGGCTGAGTCCGACTGGTTTATGATTTGCCACTGGTTCATGACTTGCCACTGCCTGGACCTGCCTCCACAGGCTGAGTCCGACTGGTTTATGATTTGCCACTGGTTCATGACTTGCCACTGCCTGGACCTGCCTCCACAGGCTTAAGTCCGACTGGTTTATGACTTGCCACTGTCTCCACTGGTTCATGACTTGCCACTGCCTGGCCCTGCCTCCACAGGCTGAGTCCGACTGGTTTATGATTTCCCACTGGTTCATGACTTGCCACTGCCTGGACCTGCCTCCACAGGCTGAGTCCGACTGGTTTATGATTTCCCACTGGTTCATGACTTGCCACTGCCTGGACCTGCCTCCACAGGCTGAGTCCGACTGGTTTATGATTTGCCACTGGTTCATGACTTGCCACTGCCTGGCCCTGCCTCCACAGGCTGAGTCCGACTGGTTTATGATTTGCCACTGGTTCATGACTTGCCACTGCCTGGACCTGCCTCCACAGGCTGAGTCCGACTGGTTTATGATTTGCCACTGGTTCATGACTTGCCACTGCCTGGCCCTGCCTCCACAGGCTGAGTCCGACTGGTTTATGATTTGCCACTGGTTCATGACTTGCCACTGTCTCCACCAGCCTCCACAGGCTAAGTCCGACTGGTTTATGATTTGCCACTGTCTCCACCAGCCTCCACTGGTTCATGACTTGCCACCGACTCGGCCAGCCTCCCCAGGCGAAGCGCGGGCGTTTGGTGACAATTCCAAGGCAGACCAAGGCAAACACGGCCCCTTGCGCGGCGGGGAGCCGTGCCCGGCCTCGGCGGGGCGTCGGGCCGCCGTTTGGAGCGCCGGCCGAAAACCCGAAAAAAGGGCGAAAATCGGAAAGAATTCGCGCCCGATCGGGCCGAGCGGCCGGCGGGGCGGCAGCCCGGGTCGGTCTCCGCAGACCTGGAGGCTCGAGGGGACCTTTCCGACCAAAGTCCATTTCTCGATTTTCCACCTCCTACCAATCTGCAGGTACCCCGCCAACCCCTCGGGACGCCAAACGCAAATGGCAAATCGGCGGGAGGGCGCCCGGTAGTCCATCCGAGGAAGGCGCTCCAAGTCCCCGCAGATCGGCTTTTTCAAAACCTCATCGGCACTACCGAGGGCAAGTGGTTAACCAGCTGTCCGAGACACTCGACCACAAATGCAAGTGGCAGCTCGGCGGGACCAATCCGCTCCCTTTAGCGGGAACACCCCCACTGTGTCCCCGGTACCACGGCTGGACACGACCTCATACACTTCCGAGGGCAAGTGATTAACTAACGGTAGGGTGCACTTTTCATATATGCACGTGCCCCATCGGCGGGACCAATCCACTCCTCCGTTCCGCTCTCCTGCAACCTTGGCCCCGGTAAAGCGGCGGCACAGGACCTCATAGACCTCCTGGAAGTCGCCAGAGGCTAAGTCCGACTGGTTTATGACTTGCCACTGCCTGGCCCTGCCTCCACAGGCTAAGTCCGACTGGTTTATGATTTGCCACTGGTTCATGACTTGCCACTGCCTGGCCCTGCCTCCACAGGCTGAGTCCGACTGGTTTATGACTTGCCACTGCCTGGACCTGCCTCCACAGGCTAAGTCCGACTGGTTTATGACTTGCCGCTGCCTGGACCAGCCTCCACAGGCTAAGTCCGACTGGTTTATGACTTGCCACAGTCTCCGCCAGACTCCACTGGTTCATGACTTGCCACCGCCTCGACCAGCCTCCCCAGGCTAAGTCCGAGCGTTGCGGTGGCCATGCCAGTGCCGACGAGGTCTGATCCGGTCCCTCGCGCTCCGGGGAGCCGTGCCCGGCCTCGGCGGGGCGTCGGGCCGCCGTTTGGAGCGCCGGCCGAAAACCCGAAAAAAGGGCGAAAATCGGAAGAAATTCGCGCCCGATCGGGCCGAGCGGCCGGCGGGGCGGCAGCCCGGGTCGGTCTCCGCAGACCTGGAGGCTCGAGGGGACCTTTCCGACCAAAGTCCATTTCTCGATTTTCCACCTCCTACCAATCTGCAGGTACCCCGCCAACCCCTCGTGACGCCAAACGCAAGTGGCAGACCAGCGGGACGGACCACCGGTAGTCATGCCGGGAATGAGGTCTCGGCGTCGGCATAAGGTGGGTGGATCGGACCCCATCCGGCCTACGGTTCTTTTTCAAAACGGCGCCCCCGGCCCCCGCCGGCGGCGGCCTTGGCGGCCGGGTGGGCGCCCCTCCTCGAATCGCCACCCTGCCCCGGGGTGAGCCGCTTCGCCGCCGCCCGGCGCCGTCAACAACCTTGTCCTGGTTTATGACTTGTCACCGCCGCTGGTTTATGACTTGTCACCGCCGCTGGTTTATGACTTGTCACCGCCGCTGGTTTATGACTTGTCAGCACCGGCGGACGGCCTCTCGCCGCCCTTTGGACGCCCCGGCGGCGGACCGTGACCCCCCACGGCTGGCCCGCGCGGGGCCCGCCACCCGCCCAAGGGGCGCCCCCTGCCGTTCGCCCACCTAACGCACGGCTGGAACAGCACCAAGCCCCGCAGCCGGCCAACGGCGGCACACACTGACCGCAGCCCACCGGAGGCACGTCGGGCCGTGGCCGTACCCCGCCCGACAGCGCCCCCTGCGGGCCACGGACCAGGCGGACGTTGGGACGAGACGATCCCCGGCCGAGGCGCTCTCTGAGCCCGCCAGGGACCGGTGCACCGCCGGCGGACGCTGCACCCGGTACACGAGCGCCCTCTGCCCGCCGGGGACCGGTGCACCGCCGGGGGAGTCTGCACCGGGCCCAGGAGCTCCCTCTGCCCGCCAGGAACCGGGGGGACCGCCGGCGGAGGCTGCACCGGGCCCAGCAGGTCACTCTGCCCGCCAGGGACCGGGGGGACCGCCGGCGGAGGCTGAGCCCGGCCCAGGAGCTCCCTCTGCCCGCCAGGAACCGGGGGGACCGCCGGCGGAGGCTGAACCCGGCCCAGGAGGTCACTCTGCCCGCCAGGGACCGGGGGGACCGCCGGCGGAGGCTGCACCGGGCCCACGAGCTCCCTCTGCCCGCCAGGGACCGGGGGGACCGCCGCCGGAGGCTGCACCCGGCCCAGGAGCTCCCTCTGCCCGCCAGGGACCGGGGGGACCGCCGGCGGAGGCTGCACCCGGCCCAGGAGGTCCCTCTGCCCGCCAGGGACCGGGCGGACCGCCGGCGGAGGCTGCACCGGGCCCAGGAGCTCCCTCTGCCCGCCAGGGGCCGGGGGGACCGCCGCCGGAGGCTGCACCGGGCCCAGGAGCTCCCTCTGCCCGCCAGGGACCGGGGGGACCGCCGGCGGAGGCTGCACCGGGCCCAGGAGCTCCCTCTGCCCGCCAGTGACCGGGGGGACCGCCGCCGGAGGCTGCACCCGGCCCAGTAGCTCCCTCTGCCCGCCAGGGACCGGGGGGTCCTCCGGCGGAGGCTGCACCCGGCCCAGGAGGTCCCTCTGCCCGCCAGGGACCGGGGGGACCGCCGGCGGAGGCGGCACCGGGCCCAGGAGCTCCCTCTGCCCGCCAGGGACCGGGGGGACCGCCGCCGGAGGCTGCACCCGGCCCAGGAGCTCCCTCTGCCCGCCAGGGACCGGGGGGTCCGCCGGCGGAGGCTGCACCCGGCCCAGGAGGTCCCTCTGCCCGCCAGGGACAGGGTGTAACGCCGGCGGAGGCTGCCTCCGGCCCAGGAGGTCCGTCTGCCCGCCAGGGACCGGGGGGACCGCCGAGGAGTCTCTGCCCGTCCCAGATACTCCCTATCCCTACCCCTAACCGTATCCCTAACCCTATCGCCTAACCCTAACCCTATCCCTAACCCTAACCCTAACCCTATCCCTAACTCTAACCCCATCGCCTAACCCTAACCCTATCCCTAACCCTATCCCTAACCCTAACCCTATCCCTAACCCTAACCCTATCCCTAACCCTAACCCTATCCCTAACGCTAACCCTAACCCTATCCCTAACCCTAACCCTAACCCTAACCCTATCCCTAACCCTAACCCTAACCCTATCCCTAACCCTATCGCCTAACCCTAACCCTATCCCTAACCCTATCGCCTAACCCTAACCCTAACCCTAACCCTATCCCTAACCCTAACCCTATCCCCTAACCCTAAACCTATCCCTAACCCTAACCCTAACCCTAGCTCTAACCCCATCGCCTAACCCTAACCCTATCCCTAACCCTAACCCTATCCCTAACCCTAACCCTAACCCTAACCCTAACCCTATCGCCTAACCCTATCCCTAACCCTAACCCTATCCCTAACCCTAACCCTAACCCTATCCCTAACCCTAACCCTATCCCTAACCCTAACCCTATCGCCTAACCCTAACCCTATCCCTAACCCTAACCCTATCGCCTAACCCTAACCCTATCCCTAACCCTAACCCTATCGCCTAACCCTAACCCTATCCCTAACCCTAACCCTATCCCTAACCCTAACCCTAACCCTATCCCTAACCCTAACCCTAACCCTATCCCTAACCCTAACCCTAACCCTATCCCTAACCCTATCGCCTAACCCTATCCCTAACCCTAACCCTATCCCTAACCCTATCGCCTAACCCTAAACCGAACCCCAACCGCAACCCCCAACACCAAAAGGCACCGGGCCGTAAGCCTGCACCCGCACCGGCAGTGCCCTAGCCCCCTCGGGGAAGAAGGGA
>NW_027308522.1:15000-22500 GCF_047496885.1 Scyliorhinus torazame | reverse complement strand
GTGCAACCCGTTAACCGTGACACATGCGACTGCAACCCAAGGGAACCAGGCACGGGAACGCCGCCGCCCCGCGTCGCCTGAAAACAGACTTGGGCACCCTGGCCTCCAGGTGTGCCCGAAAACAAGACAAGAGGTGCCCAGTCACAAAGGCTAAACCTCGACAGACATTTTATAATGTGTCTTCTACCATATATGTCTGTCTCTTCTTGAATTATTGTACAAGGATATATATATATATAATTGTGTCTTTGTTTTCTCGCCATTAAAAACTTTGTAAGTGTTTCTCTCTCGCCACAGAAAAAACACTTTGTCTGTTTTTTTTACAAGTATGTTTCTCACACAAGAGTTCACAGAAACACATTGTTTGTATCAGAGTTACCGCCGGCTCGGACTCTGACCGATTTTTAGGCCGGCAAATGAGTTCGAAAAGTCCGTCAAAATTGTTGCTAAAACCCCTTGAGGACTTCCGAGTGCTCATTGGTAAGGCCTTCGATTTGAAATCGGGACCGTACCTCAAAGTAGCACTTTCCTGGGTACTTTCAAAGTGCTACCGCTGCCAGAAAATGTTCTAAAAATCGTGTTCCCGAAAATCTCCGGGCACCCCGCCAACCCCTCGTGACGCCAAATGCAAATGGCAAATCGGCGGGAGGTCGCCCGGTAGTCCATCCGAGGAAGGCGCTCCAAATCCCCGCAAATCGACTTTTTCAAAACCTCATCGGCACTACCGAGGGCAAGTGGTTAACCAGCTGTCCGAGACACTCGACCACAAATGCAAGTGGCAGCTCGGCGGGACCAATCCACTCCACCTTAGCGGGAACACCCCCACTGTGTCCCCGGTACCACGGCTGGACACGACCTCATACACTTCCGAGGGCAAGTGATTAACTAACGGTAGGGTGCACTTTTCATATATGCACGTGCCCCATCGGCGGGACCAATCCACTCCTCCGTTCCGCTCTCCTGCAACCTTGGCCCCGGTAAAGCGGCGGCACAGGACCTCATAGACCTCCTGGAAGTCGCCAGAGGCTAAGTCCGACTGGTTTATGACTTGCCACTGCCTGGACCTGCCCCCACAGGCTAAGTCCGACTGGTTTATGACTTGCCACTGTCTCCACCTCCCTCCACAGGCTAAGTCCGACTGGTTTATGACTTGCCACTGTCTCCACCAGCCTCCACAGGCTAAGTCCGACTGGTTTATGATTTGCCACTGTCTCCACTGGTTCATGACTTGCCACTGCCTGGACCTGCCCCCACAGGCTAAGTCCGACTGGTTTATGACTTGCCACTGTCTCCACCTTCCCTCCACAGGCTAAGTGCGACTGGTTTATGACTTGCCACTGTCTCCACCAGCCTCCACAGGCTAAGTCCGACTGGTTTATGATTTGCCACTGTCTCCACTGGTTCATGACTTGCCACTGCCTGGACCTGCCTCCACAGGCTAAGTCCGACTGGTTTATGACTTGCCACTGTCTCCACCAGCCTCCACAGGACAAGTCCGACTGGTTTATGATTTGCCACTGTCTCCACTGGTTCATGACTTGCCACTGCCTGGAACTGCCTCCACAGGCTAAGTCCGACTGGTTTATGACTTGCCACTGTCTCCACCAGCCTCCACAGGCTAAGTCCGACTGGTTTATGATTTGCCACTGTCTCCACTGGTTCATGACTTGCCACTGCCTGGCCCTGCCTCCACAGGCTGAGTCCGACTGGTTTATGATTTGCCACTGGTTCATGACTTGCCACTGCCTGGACCTGCCTCCACAGGCTGAGTCCGACTGGTTTATGATTTCCCACTGGTTCATGACTTGCCACTGCCTGGACCTGCCTCCACAGGCTGAGTCCGACTGGTTTATGATTTGCCACTGGTTCATGACTTGCCACTGCCTGGCCCTGCCTCCACAGGCTGAGTCCGACTGGTTTATGATTTGCCACTGGTTCATGACTTGCCACTGCCTGGACCTGCCTCCACAGGCTGAGTCCGACTGGTTTATGATTTGCCACTGGTTCATGACTTGCCACTGCCTGGACCTGCCTCCACAGGCTTAAGTCCGACTGGTTTATGACTTGCCACTGTCTCCACTGGTTCATGACTTGCCACTGCCTGGCCCTGCCTCCACAGGCTGAGTCCGACTGGTTTATGATTTCCCACTGGTTCATGACTTGCCACTGCCTGGACCTGCCTCCACAGGCTGAGTCCGACTGGTTTATGATTTCCCACTGGTTCATGACTTGCCACTGCCTGGACCTGCCTCCACAGGCTGAGTCCGACTGGTTTATGATTTGCCACTGGTTCATGACTTGCCACTGCCTGGCCCTGCCTCCACAGGCTGAGTCCGACTGGTTTATGATTTGCCACTGGTTCATGACTTGCCACTGCCTGGACCTGCCTCCACAGGCTGAGTCCGACTGGTTTATGATTTGCCACTGGTTCATGACTTGCCACTGCCTGGCCCTGCCTCCACAGGCTGAGTCCGACTGGTTTATGATTTGCCACTGGTTCATGACTTGCCACTGTCTCCACCAGCCTCCACAGGCTAAGTCCGACTGGTTTATGATTTGCCACTGTCTCCACCAGCCTCCACTGGTTCATGACTTGCCACCGACTCGGCCAGCCTCCCCAGGCGAAGCGCGGGCGTTTGGTGACAATTCCAAGGCAGACCAAGGCAAACACGGCCCCTTGCGCGGCGGGGAGCCGTGCCCGGCCTCGGCGGGGCGTCGGGCCGCCGTTTGGAGCGCCGGCCGAAAACCCGAAAAAAGGGCGAAAATCGGAAAGAATTCGCGCCCGATCGGGCCGAGCGGCCGGCGGGGCGGCAGCCCGGGTCGGTCTCCGCAGACCTGGAGGCTCGAGGGGACCTTTCCGACCAAAGTCCATTTCTCGATTTTCCACCTCCTACCAATCTGCAGGTACCCCGCCAACCCCTCGGGACGCCAAACGCAAATGGCAAATCGGCGGGAGGGCGCCCGGTAGTCCATCCGAGGAAGGCGCTCCAAGTCCCCGCAGATCGGCTTTTTCAAAACCTCATCGGCACTACCGAGGGCAAGTGGTTAACCAGCTGTCCGAGACACTCGACCACAAATGCAAGTGGCAGCTCGGCGGGACCAATCCGCTCCCTTTAGCGGGAACACCCCCACTGTGTCCCCGGTACCACGGCTGGACACGACCTCATACACTTCCGAGGGCAAGTGATTAACTAACGGTAGGGTGCACTTTTCATATATGCACGTGCCCCATCGGCGGGACCAATCCACTCCTCCGTTCCGCTCTCCTGCAACCTTGGCCCCGGTAAAGCGGCGGCACAGGACCTCATAGACCTCCTGGAAGTCGCCAGAGGCTAAGTCCGACTGGTTTATGACTTGCCACTGCCTGGCCCTGCCTCCACAGGCTAAGTCCGACTGGTTTATGATTTGCCACTGGTTCATGACTTGCCACTGCCTGGCCCTGCCTCCACAGGCTGAGTCCGACTGGTTTATGACTTGCCACTGCCTGGACCTGCCTCCACAGGCTAAGTCCGACTGGTTTATGACTTGCCGCTGCCTGGACCAGCCTCCACAGGCTAAGTCCGACTGGTTTATGACTTGCCACAGTCTCCGCCAGACTCCACTGGTTCATGACTTGCCACCGCCTCGACCAGCCTCCCCAGGCTAAGTCCGAGCGTTGCGGTGGCCATGCCAGTGCCGACGAGGTCTGATCCGGTCCCTCGCGCTCCGGGGAGCCGTGCCCGGCCTCGGCGGGGCGTCGGGCCGCCGTTTGGAGCGCCGGCCGAAAACCCGAAAAAAGGGCGAAAATCGGAAGAAATTCGCGCCCGATCGGGCCGAGCGGCCGGCGGGGCGGCAGCCCGGGTCGGTCTCCGCAGACCTGGAGGCTCGAGGGGACCTTTCCGACCAAAGTCCATTTCTCGATTTTCCACCTCCTACCAATCTGCAGGTACCCCGCCAACCCCTCGTGACGCCAAACGCAAGTGGCAGACCAGCGGGACGGACCACCGGTAGTCATGCCGGGAATGAGGTCTCGGCGTCGGCATAAGGTGGGTGGATCGGACCCCATCCGGCCTACGGTTCTTTTTCAAAACGGCGCCCCCGGCCCCCGCCGGCGGCGGCCTTGGCGGCCGGGTGGGCGCCCCTCCTCGAATCGCCACCCTGCCCCGGGGTGAGCCGCTTCGCCGCCGCCCGGCGCCGTCAACAACCTTGTCCTGGTTTATGACTTGTCACCGCCGCTGGTTTATGACTTGTCACCGCCGCTGGTTTATGACTTGTCACCGCCGCTGGTTTATGACTTGTCAGCACCGGCGGACGGCCTCTCGCCGCCCTTTGGACGCCCCGGCGGCGGACCGTGACCCCCCACGGCTGGCCCGCGCGGGGCCCGCCACCCGCCCAAGGGGCGCCCCCTGCCGTTCGCCCACCTAACGCACGGCTGGAACAGCACCAAGCCCCGCAGCCGGCCAACGGCGGCACACACTGACCGCAGCCCACCGGAGGCACGTCGGGCCGTGGCCGTACCCCGCCCGACAGCGCCCCCTGCGGGCCACGGACCAGGCGGACGTTGGGACGAGACGATCCCCGGCCGAGGCGCTCTCTGAGCCCGCCAGGGACCGGTGCACCGCCGGCGGACGCTGCACCCGGTACACGAGCGCCCTCTGCCCGCCGGGGACCGGTGCACCGCCGGGGGAGTCTGCACCGGGCCCAGGAGCTCCCTCTGCCCGCCAGGAACCGGGGGGACCGCCGGCGGAGGCTGCACCGGGCCCAGCAGGTCACTCTGCCCGCCAGGGACCGGGGGGACCGCCGGCGGAGGCTGAGCCCGGCCCAGGAGCTCCCTCTGCCCGCCAGGAACCGGGGGGGACCGCCGGCGGAGGCTGAACCCGGCCCAGGAGGTCACTCTGCCCGCCAGGGACCGGGGGGACCGCCGGCGGAGGCTGCACCGGGCCCACGAGCTCCCTCTGCCCGCCAGGGACCGGGGGGACCGCCGCCGGAGGCTGCACCCGGCCCAGGAGCTCCCTCTGCCCGCCAGGGACCGGGGGGACCGCCGGCGGAGGCTGCACCCGGCCCAGGAGGTCCCTCTGCCCGCCAGGGACCGGGCGGACCGCCGGCGGAGGCTGCACCGGGCCCAGGAGCTCCCTCTGCCCGCCAGGGGCCGGGGGGACCGCCGCCGGAGGCTGCACCGGGCCCAGGAGCTCCCTCTGCCCGCCAGGGACCGGGGGGACCGCCGGCGGAGGCTGCACCGGGCCCAGGAGCTCCCTCTGCCCGCCAGTGACCGGGGGGACCGCCGCCGGAGGCTGCACCCGGCCCAGTAGCTCCCTCTGCCCGCCAGGGACCGGGGGGTCCTCCGGCGGAGGCTGCACCCGGCCCAGGAGGTCCCTCTGCCCGCCAGGGACCGGGGGGACCGCCGGCGGAGGCGGCACCGGGCCCAGGAGCTCCCTCTGCCCGCCAGGGACCGGGGGGACCGCCGCCGGAGGCTGCACCCGGCCCAGGAGCTCCCTCTGCCCGCCAGGGACCGGGGGGTCCGCCGGCGGAGGCTGCACCCGGCCCAGGAGGTCCCTCTGCCCGCCAGGGACAGGGTGTAACGCCGGCGGAGGCTGCCTCCGGCCCAGGAGGTCCGTCTGCCCGCCAGGGACCGGGGGGACCGCCGAGGAGTCTCTGCCCGTCCCAGATACTCCCTATCCCTACCCCTAACCGTATCCCTAACCCTATCGCCTAACCCTAACCCTATCCCTAACCCTAACCCTAACCCTATCCCTAACTCTAACCCCATCGCCTAACCCTAACCCTATCCCTAACCCTATCCCTAACCCTAACCCTATCCCTAACCCTAACCCTATCCCTAACCCTAACCCTATCCCTAACGCTAACCCTAACCCTATCCCTAACCCTAACCCTAACCCTAACCCTATCCCTAACCCTAACCCTAACCCTATCCCTAACCCTATCGCCTAACCCTAACCCTATCCCTAACCCTATCGCCTAACCCTAACCCTAACCCTAACCCTATCCCTAACCCTAACCCTATCCCCTAACCCTAAACCTATCCCTAACCCTAACCCTAACCCTAGCTCTAACCCCATCGCCTAACCCTAACCCTATCCCTAACCCTAACCCTATCCCTAACCCTAACCCTAACCCTAACCCTAACCCTATCGCCTAACCCTATCCCTAACCCTAACCCTATCCCTAACCCTAACCCTAACCCTATCCCTAACCCTAACCCTATCCCTAACCCTAACCCTATCGCCTAACCCTAACCCTATCCCTAACCCTAACCCTATCGCCTAACCCTAACCCTATCCCTAACCCTAACCCTATCGCCTAACCCTAACCCTATCCCTAACCCTAACCCTATCCCTAACCCTAACCCTAACCCTATCCCTAACCCTAACCCTAACCCTATCCCTAACCCTAACCCTAACCCTATCCCTAACCCTATCGCCTAACCCTATCCCTAACCCTAACCCTATCCCTAACCCTATCGCCTAACCCTAAACCGAACCCCAACCGCAACCCCCAACACCAAAAGGCACCGGGCCGTAAGCCTGCACCCGCACCGGCAGTGCCCTAGCCCCCTCGGGGAAGAAGGGACTCCGTCTCCACACCGCACCCGCCCCAGCTGCGCTCTCTCCCCGCCACCGCCGAAGGCACACGATTTGAACCGCTCCTCCCGTCCGGGGAAGCACACTCGGCAGCACGCCAACCTCCTTCCCAACGGGACCAGGACCGAAGGGCACACAGACCCTCCACCACCCCACCAACGTGACCCCAAGCCCGGGCACCCCCTTCAAATTCGCCCGCTGGGACGTGTATTAAGCCCGGCAACAGTTATTCAAGCAAAACCGCAGCCGCAAGTTGAAGTGACAACTCATTAACCAAAACAATATTGGGCAAGTCATAAACCACTTTCCACTCTGGACAAGTCATAAACCAGTTTCCTCTCTGGACAAGTCATAAACCAGTTGGACAAGTCATAAACCACTTTCCTCTTTGGACAAGTCATAAACCAGTTTCCTCTCTGGACAAGTCATAAACCACTTTCCACTCTGGACAAGTCATAAACCAGTTTCCTCTCTGGACAAGTCATAAACCAGTTGGACAAGTCATAAACCACTTTCCTCTTTGGACAAGTCATAAACCAGTTTCCTCTCTGGACAAGTCATAAACCAGTTGGACAAGTCATAAACCAGTTTCCACTCTGGACAAGTCATAAACCAGTTGGACAAGTCATAAACCACTTTCCTCTTTGGACAAGTCATAAACCAGTTTCCTCTCCGGACAAGTCATAAACCAGTTGGACAAGTCATAAACCACTTTCCACTCTGGACAAGTCATAAACCAGTTTCCTCTCTGGCCAAGTCATAAACCAGTTGGACAAGTCATAAACCACTCTCCTCTCTGGACAAGTCATAAACCACTTTCTTCTCTGGACAAGTCATAAACCACTTTCCTCTTTGGACAAGTCATAAACCAGTTTCCTCTCTGGACAAGTCATAAACCAGTTGGACAAGTCATAAACCACTT
>NW_027308522.1:0-2500 GCF_047496885.1 Scyliorhinus torazame | reverse complement strand
TACCGCTGCCAGAAAATGTTCTAAAAATCGTGTTCCCGAAAATCTCCGGGCACCCCGCCAACCCCTCGTGACGCCAAATGCAAATGGCAAATCGGCGGGAGGTCGCCCGGTAGTCCATCCGAGGAAGGCGCTCCAAATCCCCGCAAATCGACTTTTTCAAAACCTCATCGGCACTACCGAGGGCAAGTGGTTAACCAGCTGTCCGAGACACTCGACCACAAATGCAAGTGGCAGCTCGGCGGGACCAATCCACTCCACCTTAGCGGGAACACCCCCACTGTGTCCCCGGTACCACGGCTGGACACGACCTCATACACTTCCGAGGGCAAGTGATTAACTAACGGTAGGGTGCACTTTTCATATATGCACGTGCCCCATCGGCGGGACCAATCCACTCCTCCGTTCCGCTCTCCTGCAACCTTGGCCCCGGTAAAGCGGCGGCACAGGACCTCATAGACCTCCTGGAAGTCGCCAGAGGCTAAGTCCGACTGGTTTATGACTTGCCACTGCCTGGACCTGCCCCCACAGGCTAAGTCCGACTGGTTTATGACTTGCCACTGTCTCCACCTCCCTCCACAGGCTAAGTCCGACTGGTTTATGACTTGCCACTGTCTCCACCAGCCTCCACAGGCTAAGTCCGACTGGTTTATGATTTGCCACTGTCTCCACTGGTTCATGACTTGCCACTGCCTGGACCTGCCCCCACAGGCTAAGTCCGACTGGTTTATGACTTGCCACTGTCTCCACCTTCCCTCCACAGGCTAAGTGCGACTGGTTTATGACTTGCCACTGTCTCCACCAGCCTCCACAGGCTAAGTCCGACTGGTTTATGATTTGCCACTGTCTCCACTGGTTCATGACTTGCCACTGCCTGGACCTGCCTCCACAGGCTAAGTCCGACTGGTTTATGACTTGCCACTGTCTCCACCAGCCTCCACAGGACAAGTCCGACTGGTTTATGATTTGCCACTGTCTCCACTGGTTCATGACTTGCCACTGCCTGGAACTGCCTCCACAGGCTAAGTCCGACTGGTTTATGACTTGCCACTGTCTCCACCAGCCTCCACAGGCTAAGTCCGACTGGTTTATGATTTGCCACTGTCTCCACTGGTTCATGACTTGCCACTGCCTGGCCCTGCCTCCACAGGCTGAGTCCGACTGGTTTATGATTTGCCACTGGTTCATGACTTGCCACTGCCTGGACCTGCCTCCACAGGCTGAGTCCGACTGGTTTATGATTTCCCACTGGTTCATGACTTGCCACTGCCTGGACCTGCCTCCACAGGCTGAGTCCGACTGGTTTATGATTTGCCACTGGTTCATGACTTGCCACTGCCTGGCCCTGCCTCCACAGGCTGAGTCCGACTGGTTTATGATTTGCCACTGGTTCATGACTTGCCACTGCCTGGACCTGCCTCCACAGGCTGAGTCCGACTGGTTTATGATTTGCCACTGGTTCATGACTTGCCACTGCCTGGACCTGCCTCCACAGGCTTAAGTCCGACTGGTTTATGACTTGCCACTGTCTCCACTGGTTCATGACTTGCCACTGCCTGGCCCTGCCTCCACAGGCTGAGTCCGACTGGTTTATGATTTCCCACTGGTTCATGACTTGCCACTGCCTGGACCTGCCTCCACAGGCTGAGTCCGACTGGTTTATGATTTCCCACTGGTTCATGACTTGCCACTGCCTGGACCTGCCTCCACAGGCTGAGTCCGACTGGTTTATGATTTGCCACTGGTTCATGACTTGCCACTGCCTGGCCCTGCCTCCACAGGCTGAGTCCGACTGGTTTATGATTTGCCACTGGTTCATGACTTGCCACTGCCTGGACCTGCCTCCACAGGCTGAGTCCGACTGGTTTATGATTTGCCACTGGTTCATGACTTGCCACTGCCTGGCCCTGCCTCCACAGGCTGAGTCCGACTGGTTTATGATTTGCCACTGGTTCATGACTTGCCACTGTCTCCACCAGCCTCCACAGGCTAAGTCCGACTGGTTTATGATTTGCCACTGTCTCCACCAGCCTCCACTGGTTCATGACTTGCCACCGACTCGGCCAGCCTCCCCAGGCGAAGCGCGGGCGTTTGGTGACAATTCCAAGGCAGACCAAGGCAAACACGGCCCCTTGCGCGGCGGGGAGCCGTGCCCGGCCTCGGCGGGGCGTCGGGCCGCCGTTTGGAGCGCCGGCCGAAAACCCGAAAAAAGGGCGAAAATCGGAAAGAATTCGCGCCCGATCGGGCCGAGCGGCCGGCGGGGCGGCAGCCCGGGTCGGTCTCCGCAGACCTGGAGGCTCGAGGGGACCTTTCCGACCAAAGTCCATTTCTCGATTTTCCACCTCCTACCAATCTGCAGGTACCCCGCCAACCCCTCGGGACGCCAAACGCAAATGGCAAATCGGCGGGAGGGCGCCCGGTAGTCCATCCGAGGAAGGCGCTCCAAGTCCCCGCAGATCGGCTTTTTCAAAACCTCATCGGCACTACCGAGGGCAAGTGGTTA
>NW_027308521.1:0-98000 GCF_047496885.1 Scyliorhinus torazame | reverse complement strand
TATCCCACACTGATATAACCCCCCCATACACTGTACAATCCCGCACTGATATAACACCCCCCATACACTGTACAATCCCACACTGATATAACCCTCTCCCCATACACTGTACAACCCACACTGAAATAACCCTCGCCCATACACTGTACAATCCCACACTGATATAACCCTCACAAATATACTGTACAATCCCACACTGATATAATCCTCCCCATACACTGGGCAATCCCACACTGATATAACCCTCCCATACACTGTACAATCCCACACTGATATAACCCTCCCCATTAACTGTACAGTTCCACACTGATATAACCCTCCCCATACACTGTAAAATCCCACACTGATATAACCCTCTCCCCATACGCTGTACAATCGCACACTGATATAACCCTCCCATACACTGTGCAATCCCACACTGATATAACCGTCCCCATACACTGTACAATCCCACACTGATATAACCCTCCCCATTCACTGTACAGTTCCACACTGATATAACCCTCCCCATACACTGTAACATCCCACACTGATATAACCCTCTCCCCATACACTGTACAATCGCACACTGATATAACCCTCCCCATACACTGTACAATTCCACAATGATATAATCCTCCCCATGCACTATACAATCCAACACTGATATAGCCCCCCCTCCAAACACTGTACAAATCCACACTGATATAACCCTCCCCATACACTGTACAATCCGACACTGATATAACTCTCTTCCCATACACTGTGCAATCCCACACTGATATAACCCTCCCCATACACTGTACAATCCCACACAGATATAGCCCCCCATACACTGTACAATCCAACATTAATATAACCCTCCCCATATACTGTACAATCGCACACTGATATAACCCTCTCCCCATGCACTGTACAATCCCACACTGATATAACCCTCCCCATGCACTGTACAATCCCACACTGATAAATCCCACCCCCACCCATACACTGTACAATCACACACTGATATAACTCTCCCCATACACTGTACAAGCCCACACTGATATAACCCTCACCATACACTGTACAATCCCACACTGAGAGAACCCTCCCCATTCACTGGAGAATTCCACACTGATATAACCCTCCCCATACACCGTACAATCCCGCACTTATATAACCCTCTCCCCATACACTGTAAAATCCCACACTGATATAACCCTCCCCATACACTGTACAATCCCATACTGATATAACCCTCACATTTACACTGTACAATCCCACACTGAGAGAACCCTCCCGATACACTGTACAATCCCACACTGATATAACCCTCCCAATGCACTTTACAATCCCACACTGACATAACCCACCCTCCCCCACCCATACACAATACAATCATACACTGATATAACCCTCCCCATACACTGTACAATACCACACTGATATAACCCTCAACATAAACTGTACAATCCCACACTGATATAACCCCCTTCCCATACACTGTACAATCCCACACTGATATAATCCCACCATATACTGTACAATCCCGCACTGATATAACCCCACACATACACAGTACAATCCCGCACTGATATTACCCTCTCCCCATACACTGTACAATTCCACACTGATATAACCCTCAACCATACACTGTACAATCCCACACTGATATAACCCTCCCCATACACTGTAAAATCCCACACTGATATAACCCTCCCCATACACTGTACAATCCCACACTGATATAACCCTCACCATACGCTGTACAATCCCACACTGAGAGAACCCTCCCCATTCACTGTACAATTCCACACTGATATAACCCTCCCCATACACCGTACAATCCCGCACTGATATAACCCTCTCCCCATACACTGTAAAACCCCACACTGATATAACCCTCCCCATACACTGTACAATCCCACACTGAGAGAACCCTCCCCATTCACTGTACAATTCCACACTGATATAACCCTCCCCATACACCGTACAATCCCGCACTGATATAACCCTCTCCCCATACACTGTAAAACCCCACACTGATATAACCCTCCCCATACACTGTACAATCCCACACTGATATAACCCCCCCCCACCCATACACTGTACAATCACACACTGATATAACCCTCTTCATACACTGTACAATCCCACACTGATATAAACCTCTCGCCATACACTGTACAATCCCATACTGATATAACCTTCCCCATACACTGTCCAATCCCACACTGATATAACCCCCCCCCCACCCATAAACTGTACAATCACACACTGATATAACCCTCTTCATACACTGTACAATCCCACACTGATATAAACCTCTCGCCATACACTGTACAATCCCACACTGATATAATCTTCCCATACACTGTACAATCCCACACTGATATAACCCTCCCATACACTGTACAGTCCCACACTGATATAACCCCCACATATACTGTACAATCCCACACTGATATAACCCTCTCCCCATACACTGCACAATCCCACACTGATATAACTCTCTCCACATACACATTACAATCCCATACAGATACAACCCCCTCCCCATACACTGTACAATCCCACACTGATATAACCCTCCCCATACACTGTACAATCCCACACTAATATAACCCCCTCCCCATAAACTGTACTATCCCACACTGATATAACCCCCCCCATACACTGTACAATCCCGCACTGATATAACACCCCCCCATACACTGTACAATCCCACACTGATATAACCCTCTCCCCATACACTATACAACCCACACTGATATAACCCTCACCCATACACTGTACAATCCCACACTGATATAACCCTCACAAATATACTGTACAATCCCACAGTGATATAACCCTCCCCATACACTGTACAATCCCACACTGAGAGAACCCTCCCCATTCACTGTACAATTCCACACTGATATAACCCTCCCCATACACCGTACAATCCCGCACTGATATAACCCTCTCCCCATACACTGTAAAACCCCACACTGATATAACCCTCCCCATACACTGTACAATCCCACACTGATATAACCCCCCC
Organism: Scyliorhinus torazame; assembly: GCF_047496885.1. NCBI lineage: Eukaryota > Metazoa > Chordata > Chondrichthyes > Carcharhiniformes > Scyliorhinidae > Scyliorhinus > Scyliorhinus torazame. Next base: position 94,993 of record NW_027308521.1, on the reverse strand, counting down.
CCACCCATACACTGTACAATCACACACTGATATAACCCTCTTCATACACTGTACAATCCCACACTGATATAAACCTCTCGCCATACACTGTACAATCCCATACTGATATAACCTTCCCCATACACTGTCCAATCCCACACTGATATAACCCTCCCCCCCCCCCACCCATAAACTGTACAATCACACACTGATATAACCCTCTTCATACACTGTACAATCCCACACTGATATAAACCTCTCGCCATACACTGTACAATCCCACACTGATATAATCTTCCCATACACTGTACAATCCCACACTGATATAACCCTCCCATACACTGTACAGTCCCACACTGATATAACCCCCACATATACTGTACAATCCCACACTGATATAACCCTCTCCCCATACACTGCACAATCCCACACTGATATAACTCTCTCCACATACACATTACAATCCCATACAGATACAACCCCCTCCCCATACACTGTACAATCCCACACTGATATAACCCTCCCCATACACTGTACAATCCCACACTAATATAACCCCCTCCCCATAAACTGTACTATCCCACACTGATATAACCCCCCCCATACACTGTACAATCCCGCACTGATATAACACCCCCCCATACACTGTACAATCCCACACTGATATAACCCTCTCCCCATACACTATACAACCCACACTGATATAACCCTCACCCATACACTGTACAATCCCACACTGATATAACCCTCACAAATATACTGTACAATCCCACAGTGATATAACCCTCCCCATACACTGTACAATCCCACACTGATATAACCCTCCCCATTAACTGTAACATCCCACACTGATATAACCCTCTCCCCATACGCTGTATAATCGCACACTGATATAACCCTCCCCATACACTGTGCAATCCCACACTGATATAACCGTCCCCATACACTGTACAATCCCACACTGATATAACCCTCCCCATTCACTGTACAGTTCCACACTGATATAACCCTCCCCATACACTGTAACATCCCACACTGATATAACCCTCTCCCCATACACTGTACAATCGCACACTGATATAACCCTCCCCATACACTGTACAATTCCACAATGATATAATCCTCCCCATGCACTGTACAATCCAACACTGATATAGCCCCCCCCAAACACTGTACAAATCCACACTGATATAACCCTCCCATACACTGTACAATCCGACACTGATATAGCTCTCTTCCCATACACTGTGCAATCCCACACTGATATAACCCTCCCCATACACTGTACAATCCCACACAAATATAGCCCCCCATTCACTGTACAATCCAACACTGATATAACCCTCCCCATACACTGTACAATCGCACACTGATATAACCCTCCCCATGCACTGTACAATCCCACACTGAAAAAACCCACCCCCACCCATACACTGTACAATCACACACTGATATAACTCTCCCCATACACTGTACAAGCCCACACTGATATAACCCTCACCATACACTGTACAATCCCACACTGAGAGAACCCTCCCCATTCACTGTACAATTCCACACTGATATAACCCTCCCCATACACTGTACAATCCCGCACTTATATAACCCTCTCCCCATACACTGTAAAATCCCACACTGATATAACCCTCCCCATACACCGTACAATCCCGCACTGATATAACCCTTCCCATACACTGTACAATCCCACACTGATATAACCCCCTCCCCATACATTGTACAATCCCACACTGATATAATCCCTCCATACACTGTACAATCCCGCACTGATATAACCCCCCACATACACAGTACAATCCCGCACTGATATTACCCTCTCCCCATACACTGTACAATCCCACACTGATATAACCCTCACCCATACACTGTACAATCCCACACTGATATAACCCTCCCCATATACTGTACAATCCCACACTGATATAACCCTCCCCATACACTGTGCAATCCCACACTGATATAACCCTCCCCATACACTGTACAATCCCACACTGATATAACCCTCTCCCCATACACTGTACAATCCCACACTGATATAACACTCACTCATACACTGTACAATCCCACACTGATATAACCCTCCCCATATACTGTACAATCCCACACTGATATAACCCTCCCCATAAACTGTACAATCCCACACTGATATAACCCGTCCCATTCACTGTACAATTCCACACTGATATAACCCTCTCATACACTGTAAAATCCCACACTGATATAACCCTCTCGCCATACACTGTACAATCCCACACTGATATAACCCTCCCCATACACTGTACAATTCCACACTGATATAACCCTCCCCATACACTGTACAATCCCACACTGATATAACCCTCCCCATGCACTGTAAAATCCCAAACTGATATAGCCTCCCCCCCAAACACTGTACAATCCCACACTGATATATCCCTCCCCATACATTGTACAATCCGATACTGATATAACCCTCTCCCCATACACTGTACAATCGCACACAGATATAACCTTCCACTTGCACTGTACAATCCCACACTGATATAACCCTCCCCATACACTGTACAATCCCACACTGATATAACCCTCTCCCCATGCACTGTACAATCCCACACTGATATATCCCTCACCCATACATTGTACAATCCCACACTGATATAACCCTCCCCATATCCTGTACAATCGCACACTGATATAACCCTCCCCATACACTGTACAATTCCACAATGATATAATCCTCCCCATGCACTGTACAATCCAACACTGATATAGCCCCCCCCAAACACTGTACAAATCCACACTGATATAACCCTCCCATACACTGTACAATCCGACACTGATATAGCTCTCTTCCCATACACTGTGCAATCCCACACTGATATAACCCTCCCCATACACTGTACAATCCCACACAAATATAGCCCCCCATTCACTGTACAATCCAACACTGATATAACCCTCCCCATACACTGTACAATCGCACACTGATATAACCCTCCCCATGCACTGTACAATCCCACACTGATATAACCCACCCCCACCCATACACTGTACAATCACACACTGATATAACTCTCCCCATACACTGTACAAGCCCACACTGATATAACCCTCACCAGACACTGTACAATCCCACACTGAGAGAACCCTCCCCATTCACTGTACAATTCCACACTGATATAACCCTCCCCATACACTGTACAATCCCGCACTTATATAACCCTCTCCCCATACACTGTAAAATCCCACACTGATATAACCCTCCCCATACACCGTACAATCCCGCACTGATATAACCCTCTCCCAATACACTGTAAAATCCCACACTGATATAACCCTCCCAATGCACTTTACAATCCCACACTGATATAACCCACCCTCCCCCACCCATACACAATACAATCATACACTGAAAAACCCTCATCATACACTGTACAATACCACACTGATATAACCCTCCCCATACACTGTACAATCCCACACTGATATAACCCCCTCCCCATACACTGTACAATCCCACACTTATATAATCCCACCATACACTGTACAATCCCGCACTGATATAACCCCCCACATACACAGTACAATCCCGCACTGATATTACCCTCTCCCCATACACTGTACAATTCCACACTGATATAACCCTCAACCATACACTGTACAATCCCACACTGATATAACCCTCCCAATATACTGTACAATCCCACACTGATATAACCCTCCCCATACACTGTGCAATCCCACACTGATATAAGCCTCCCCATACACTGTAAAATCCCACACTGATATAACCCTCCCCATACACTGTACAATCCCACACTGATATAACCCTCACCATACACTGTACAATCCCACACTGAGAGAACCCTCCCCATTCACTGTACAATTCCACACTGATATAACCCTCCCCATACACCGTACAATACCGCACTGATATAACCCTCTCCCCATACACGGTAAAATCCCACACTGATATAAACCTCCCCATACACTGTACAATCCCACACAAATATATAACCCTCCCAATGCACTTTACAATCCCACACTGATATAACCCACCCTCCCCCACCCATACACAATACAATCATACACTGATATAACCCTCCTCATACACTGTACAATACCACACTGACATAACCCTTCCCATACACTGTACAATCCCACACTGATATAACCCCCTCCCCATACATTGTACAATCCCACACTGATATAATCCCTCCATACACTGTACAATCCCGCACTGATATAACCCCCCACATACACAGTACAATCCCGCACTGATATTACCCTCTCCCCATACACTGTACAATCCCACACTGATATAACCCTCACCCATACACTGTACAATCCCACACTGATATAACCCTCCCCATATACTGTACAATCCCACACTGATATAACCCTCCCCATACACTGTGCAATCCCACACTGATATAACCCTCCCCATACACTGTACAATCCCACACTGATATAACCCTCTCCCCATACACTGTACAATCCCACACTGATATAACACTCACTCATACACTGTACAATCCCACACTGATATAACCCTCCCCATATACTGTACAATCCCACACTGATATAACCCTCCCCATAAACTGTACAATCCCACACTGATATAACCCGTCCCATTCACTGTACAATTCCACACTGATATAACCCTCTCATACACTGTAAAATCCCACACTGATATAACCCTCTCGCCATACACTGTACAATCCCACACTGATATAACCCTCCCCATACACTGTACAATTCCACACTGATATAACCCTCCCCATACACTGTACAATCCCACACTGATATAACCCTCCCCATGCACTGTAAAATCCCAAACGGATATAGCCTCCCCCCCAAACACTGTACAATCCCACACTGATATATCCCTCCCCATACATTGTACAATCCGATACTGATATAACCCTCTCCCCATACACTGTACAATCGCACACAGATATAACCTTCCACTTGCACTGTACAATCCCACACTGATATAACCCTCCCCATACACTGTACAATCCCACACTGATATAACCCTCTCCCCATGCACTGTACAATCCCACACTGATATATCCCTCACCCATACATTGTACAATCCCACACTGATATAACCCTCCCCATATCCTGTACAATCCCACACAGATATAATCCTCCCCATACACTGTACAATCCCACACTGAAATAACCCTCCCCATACACTGTACAATCCCACACTGAGAGAACACTCCCCATTCACTGTACAATCCCACACTGATATAACCCTCCCCATGCACTGTACAATCCCACACTGATATAACCCCCCACCCCCACCCATACACTATACAATCACACACTGATATAACCCCCACATACACTGTACAATCCCACACTGATATAACCCTCTCCCCATACACTGTTCAATCCCACACTGATATAACTCTCTCCACATACACATTACAATCCCATACAGATATAATCCCCTCCCCATACACTGTACAATCCCACACTGATATAACCCTCCCCATACACTGTACAATCCCACACTGATATAACCCCTTCCCCATAAACTGTACAATCCCACACTGATATAACCCCCCCATACACTGTGCAATCCCACACTGATATAACCCTCCCCATACACTGTACAATCCCACACTGATATAACCCTCTCCCCATACACTGTACAATCCCACACTGATATAACCCTCCCCATATACTGTACAATCCCACACTGATATAACCCTCCCCATAAACTGTACAATCCCACACTGATATAACCCGTCCCATTCACTGTACAATTCCACACTGATATAACCCTCTCATACACTGTAAAATCCCACACTGATATAACCCTCTCGCCATACACTGTACAATCCCACACTGATATAACCCTCCCCATACACTGTACAATTCCACACTGATATAACCCTCCCCATACACTGTACAATCCCACACTGATATAACCCTCCCCATGCACTGTAAAATCCCAAACGGATATAGCCTCCCCCCCAAACACTGTACAATCCCACACTGATATATCCCTCCCCATACATTGTACAATCCGATACTGATATAACCCTCTCCCCATACACTGTACAATCGCACACAGATATAACCTTCCACTTGCACTGTACAATCCCACACTGATATAACCCTCCCAATACACTGTACAATCCCACACTGATATAACCCTCTCCCCATGCACTGTACAATCCCACACTGATATATCCCTCACCCATACATTGTACAATCCCACACTGATATAACCCTCCCCATATCCTGTACAATCCCACACAGATATAATCCTCCCCATACACTGTACAATCCCACACTGAAATAACCCTCCCATACACTGTACAATCCCACACTGAGAGAACACTCCCCATTCACTGTACAATCCCACACTGATATAACACTCCCCATGCACTGTACAATCCCACACTGATATAACCCCCCACCCCCACCCATACACTATACAATCACACACTGATATAACCCCCACATACACTGTACAATCCCACACTGATATAACCCTCTCCCCATACACTGTTCAATCCCACACTGATATAACTCTCTCCACATACACATTACAATCCCATACAGATATAATCCCCTCCCCATACACTGTACAATCCCACACTGATATAACCCTCCCATACACTGTACAATCCCACACTGATATAACCCCTTCCCCATAAACTGTACAATCCCACACTGATATAACCCCCCCATACACTGTGCAATCCCACACTGATATAACCCTCCCCATACACTGTACAATCCCACACTGATATAACCCTCACCCATACACTGTACAATCCCACGCTGATATAACCCTCCCCATATACTGTACAATCCCACACTGATATAACCCTCCCCATACACTGTACAATCCCACACTGATATAACCCGCCCCATTCACTGTACAATTCCACACTGATATAACCCTCCCATACACTGTATAATTCCACACTGATATAACCCGCCCCATTCACTGTACAATTCCACACTGATATAACCCTCCCATACACTGTAAAATCCCACACTGATATAACCCTCTCCCCATACACTGTACAATCCCACACAGATATAACCTTCCCCATGCACTGTACAATCCCACACTGATATAAACCTCCCCATACACTGTACAATCCCACACTGATATAACCCTCTCCCCATGCACTGTACAATCCCACACAGATATATCCCTCACCCATACACTGTATAATCCCACACTGATATAACCCTCCCCATATCCTGTACAACCCCACACTGATATAACCCTCCCCATACACTGTACAATCGCACACTGATATAACCCTCTCCCCATGCACTGTACAATCCCACACTTATATAACCCTCACCCATACACTGTACAATCCCACACTGATATAACTCTCCCCATATCCTGTACAATTCCACACTGATATAACCCTCCCCATACACCGTACAATCCCGCACTGATATAACCCTCTCCCCATACACTGTACAATCCCACACTGATATAACCCTCCCCATACACTGTACAATCCCACACTGATATAACCCTCCCCATGCACTTTACAATCCCACACTGATATAACCCCCCCTCGCCCCCACCCATACACAATACAATCACACACTGATATAACCCTCCCCATACACTGTACAATCCCACACTGATATAACACCCCCCCATACACTGTACAATCCCACACTGATATAACCCTCTCCCCTTACACTCTACAATCCAACACTGATATAACCCTCCACATACACTGTACAATCCCACACTGATATAACCCTCTCCCCATGCACTGTACAATCCCACACTGATATATCCCTCACCCATACACTGTACAATCCCACACAGATATAACCCTCCCCATATACTGTACAATCCAACACTGATATAACCCTCCCCATACACTGTACAATCCCACACTGATAGAACCCTCTCCCCATACACTGTACAATCCCACACTGATATAACCCTCACCCATACACTGTACAATCCCACACTGATATAACCCTCCCCATATACTGTACAATCCCACACTGATATAACCCTCCCCATACACTGTACAATCCCACACTGATATAACCCGCCCCATTCACTGTACAATTCCACACTGATATAACCCTCCCATACACTGTAAAATCCCACACTGATATAACCCTCTCCCCATACACTGTACAATCCCACACTGATTTAACCCTCCCCATACACTGTACAATTCCACACTGATATAACCCTCCCCTTACACTGTACAATCCCACACTGATATAACCCTCCCCATGCACTGTAAAATCCCAAACTTATATAGCCTCCCCCCCCAAACACTGTACAATCACACACTGATATATCCCTCCCCATACATTGTACAATCCGACACTGATATAACCCTCTCCCCATACACTGTACAATCCCACACAGATATAACCTTCCCCATGCACTGTACAATCCCACACTGATATAAACCTCCCCATACACTGTACAATCCCACACTGATATAACCCTCTCCCCATGCACTGTACAATCCCACACAGATATATCCCTCACCCATACACTGTATAATCCCACACTGATATAACCCTCCCCATATCCTGTACAATCCCACACTGATATAACCCTCCCCATACACTGTACAACCCCACACTGATATAACCCTCCCCATACACTGTACAATCCCACACTGAGAGAACACTCCCCATTCACTGTACAATCCCACACTGATATAACCCTCCCCATGCACTGTACAATCCCACACTTATATAACCCCACCCCCACCCATACACTGTACAGTCACACACTGATATAACCCTCCTCATACACTGTACAATCCCACACTGATATAAACCTCTCGCCATACACTCCACAATCCCACACTGATATAACCTTCCCATACACTGTACAATCCCACACTGATATAACCCTCCCATACACTGTACAGTCCCACACTGATATAACCCCCACATACACTGTACAATCCCACACTGATATAACCCTCTCCCCATACACTGTACAATCCCACACTGATATAACTCTCTCCACATACACATTACAATCCCATACAGACATAATCCCCCCCATACACTGTACAATCCCACACTGATATAACCCTCCCCATACACTGTACAATCCCACACTGATATAACCCCCTCCCCATAAACTGTACAATCCCACACTGATATAACCCCCACCCCCATACACTGTACAATCCCGCACTGATATAACACCCCCCCCATACACTGTACAATCCCACACTGGTATAACCCTCTCCCCATACACTGTACAACCCACACTGATATAACCCTCACCCATACACTGTACAATCCCACACTGATATAACCCTCACAAATATACTGTACAATCCCACACTGATATAACCCTCCCCATACACTGTGCAATCCCACACTGATATAACCCTCCCCATACACAGTACAATCCCACACTGATATAACCCTCCCCATTCACTGTACAGTTCCACACTGATATAACCCTCCCCATACACTGTACAATTCCACAATGATATAATCATCCCCATGCACTGTACAATCCCACACTGATATAGCCCCCCCCCAAACACTGTACAATCCCACACTGAGATAACCCTCCCCATACACAGTACAATCCGACACTGATATAACTCTCTCCCCATACACTGTACAATCCCACAGAGATATAACCTTCCCCATACACTGTACAATTCCACACTGATATAACCCTCCCCATAAACTGTACAGTCCCACACTGATATAGCCCCCCATACACTGTACAATCCAACACTGATATAACCCTCCCCATACACTGTACAATCGCACACTGATATAACCCTCTCCCCATGCACTGTACAATCCCACACTTATATAACCCTCACCCATACACTGTACAATCCCACACTGATATAACACTCCCCATATCCTGTACAATCCCACACTGATATAACCCTCCCCATACACTGTACAATCCCACACTGATATAACCCTCACCATACACTGTACAATCCGACACTGATATAACCCTCTCCCCATACACTGTACAATCCCACACTGATATAACCCTCACCCATACACTGTACAATCCCACACTGATATAACCCTCCCCATATACTGTACAATCCCACACTGATATAACCCTCCCCATACTCTGTACAATCCCACACTGATATAACCCGCCCCATTCACTGTACAATTCCACACTGATATAACCCTCCCATACACTGTAAAATCCCACACTGATATAACCCTCTCCCCATACACTGTACAATCCCACACTGATATAACCCTCCCCATACACTGTACAATTCCACACTGATATAACCCTCCCCATACACTGTACAATCCCACACTGATATAACCCTCCCCATGCACTGTAAAATCCCAAACTTATATAGCCTCCCCCCCCCCCAAACACTGTACAATCACACACTGATATATCCCTCCCCATACATTGTACAATCCGACACTGATATAACCCGCTCCCCATACACTGTACAATCCCACACAGATATAACCTTCCCCATGCACTGTACAATCCCACACTGATATAAACCTCCCCATACACTGTACAATCCCACACTGATAAAACCCTCTCCCCATGCAATGTACAATCCCACACAGATATATCCCTCACCCATACACTGTATAATCCCACACTGATATAACCCTCCCCATATCCTGTACAATCCCACACTGATATAACCCTCCCCATACACTGTACAACCCCACACTGATATAACCCTCCCCATACACTGTACAATCCCACACTGAGAGAACACTCCCCATTCACTGTACAATCCCACACTGATATAACCCTCCCCATGCACTGTACAATCCCACACTTATATAACCCCCCCCCACCCATACACTGTACAATCACACACTGATATAACCCTCCTCATACACTGTACAATCCCACACTGATATAAACCTCTCGCCATACACTGTACAATACCACACTGATATAACCTTCCCATGCACTGTACAATCCCACACTGATATAACCCTCCCATACACTGTACAGTCCCACACTGATATAACCCCCACATACACTGTACAATCCCACACTGATATAACCCTCTCCCCATACACTGTACAATCCCACACTGATATAACTCTCTCCACATACACATTACAATCCCATACAGATATAATCCCCCCCCATACACTGTACAATCCCACACTGATATAACCCTCCCCATACACTGTACAATCCCACACTGATATAACCCCCTCCCCATAAACTGTACAATCCCACACTGATATAACCCCCACCCCCATACACTGTACAATCCCGCACTGATATAACACCCCCCCCATACACTGTACAATCCCACACTGGTATAACCCTCTCCCCATACACTGTACAACCCACACTGATATAACCCTCACCCATACACTGTACAATCCCACACTGATATAACCCTCACAAATATACTGTACAATCCCACACTGATATAACCCTCCCCATACACTGTGCAATCCCACACTGATATAACCCTCCCCATACACAGTACAATCCCACACTGATATAGCCCCCCCCCCCAAACACTGTACAATCCCACACTGAGATAACCCTCCCCACATACTGATATAACCCTCCCCATACACTGTACAATCGCACACTGATATAACCCTCTCCCCATGCACTGTACAATCCCACACTTATATAACCCTCACCCATACACTGTACAATCCCACACTGATATAACTCTCCCATATCCTGTACAATCCCACACTGATATAACCCTCCCCATACACTGTACAATCCCACACTGATATAACCCTCACCATACACTGTACAATCCCACACTGAGAGAACCCTCCCCATTCACTGTACAATTCCACACTGATATAACCCTCCCCATACACCGTACAATCCCGCACTGATATAACCCTCTCCCCATACACTGTACAATCCCACACTGATATAACCCTCCCCATACACTGTACAATACCACACTGATATAACCCTCCCCATGCACTTTACAATCCCACACTGATATAACCCCCCCCCCGCCCCCACCCATACACAATACAATCACACACTGATATAACCCTCCCCATACACTGTACAATCCCACACTGATATAACACCCCCCCCATACACTGTACAATCCCACACTGATATAACCCTCTCCCCTTACACTGTACAATCCTACACTGATATAACCCTCCACATACACTGTACAATCCCACACTGATATAACCCTCTCCCCATGCACTGTACAATCCCACACTGATATATCCCTCACCCATACACTGTACAATCCCACACAGATATAACCCTCCCCATATACTGTACAATCCCACACTGATATAACCCTCCCCATACACTGTACAATCCCACACTGATATGACCCTCCCCATGCACTGTACAATCCCACACTGATATAACCCTCCCCATACACTGTACAATCCCACACTGATATAACCCTCCCCATACACTGTACAATCCCACACTGATATAACCCTCCCATGCACTGTACAATCCCACACTGATATAACCCCCCCCAAACACTGTACAACCCCACACTGATATATCCCTCCCCATACATTGTACAATCCGACACTGATATAACCCTCACCCATACACTGTACAATCCCACACTGATATAAACCTCCCCATATCCTGTACAATCCCACACTGATATAACCCTCCCCATACACTGTACAATCCCACACTGATATAACCCTCCCCATACACTGTACAATCCAACACTGATAGAACCCTCCCCATTCACTGTACAATCCCACACTGATATAACCCTCCCCATGCACTGTACAATCCCACACTGAAAGAACCCCCCCCCATACACTGTACAATCACACACTGATATAACCCTCCCCATACACTGTACAATCCCACACTGATATAACCTTCCCCATACACTGTACAATCCCACACTGATATAACCCTCCCCATGCACTGTACAATCCCACACTGATATAAACCCCCCCCCACCCATACACTGTACAATCACAAACTGATATAACCCTCCCATACACTGTACAATCCCACACTGATATAACCTTCCCCATACACTGTACAATCCCACACTGATATAACCCCCCCCCCCGCCCCCACCCATACACAATACAATCACACACTGATATAACCCTCCCCATACACTGTACAATCCCACACTGATATAACACCCCCCCCCATACACTGTACAATCCCACACTGATATAACCCTCTCCCCTTACACTCTACAATCCAACACTGATATAACCCTCCACATACACTGTACAATCCCACACTGATATAACCCTCTCCCCATGCACTGTACAATCCCACACTGATATATCCCTCACCCATACACTGTACAATCCCACACAGATATAACCCTCCCCATATACTGTACAATCCCACACTGATATAACCCTCCCCATACACTGTACAATCCCACACTGATATAACCCGCCCCATTCACTGTACAATTCCACACTGATATAACCCTCCCATACACTGTAAAATCCCACACTGATATAACCCTCTCCCCATACACTGTACAATCCCACACTGCTATAACCCTCCCCATACACTGTACAATTCCACACTGATATAACCCTCCCCTTACACTGTACAATCCCACACTGATATAACCCTCCCCATGCACTGTAAAATCCCAAACTTATATAGCCTCCCCCTCCCAAACACTGTACAATCACACACTGATATATCCCTCCCCATACATTGTACAATCCGACACTGATATAACCCTCTCCCCATACACTGTACAATCCCACACAGATATAACCTTCCCCATGCACTGTACAATCCCACACTGATATAAACCTCCCCATACACTGTACAATCCCACACTGATATAACCCTCTCCCCCTGCACTGTACAATCCCACACAGATATATCCCTCACACATACACTGTATAATCCCACACTGAGATAATCCTCCCCATATCATGTACAATCCCACACTGATATAACCCTCCCCATACACTGTACAATCCCACACTGATATAACCCTCCCCATACACTGTACAATCCCACACTGAGAGAACAATCCCCATTCACTGTACAAACCCACACTGATATAACCCTCCCCATACACTGTACAATCCCACACTGATATAACCCTCCCCATGCACTTTACAATCCCACACTGATATAACCCCCCCCCGCCCCCACCCATACACAATACAATCACACACTGATATAACCCTCCCCATACACTGTACAATCCCACACTGATATAACACCCCCCCCCATACACTGTACAATCCCACACTGATATAACCCTCTCCCCTTACACTGTACAATCCAACACTGATATAACCCTCCCCATACACTGTACAATCCCACACTGATATAACCCTCCCCATACACTGTACAATCCCACACTGATATGACCCTCCCCATACACTGTACAATCCCACACTGATATAACCCTCCACATACACTGTACAATCCCACACTGATATAACCCTCCCCATACACTGTACAATCCCACACTGATATAACCCTCCCATGCACTGTACAATCCCACACTGATATAACCCCCCCCCAAACACTGTACAACCCCACACTGATATATCCCTCCCCATACATTGTACAATCCGACACTGATATAACCCTCACCCATACACTGTACAATCCCACACTGATATAAACCTCCCCATATCCTGTACAATCCCACACTGATATAACCCTCCCCATACACTGTACAATCCCACACTGATATAACCCTCCCCATTCACTGTACAATCCCACACTGATATAACCCTCCCCATGCACTGTACAATCCCACACTGAAAGAACCCCCCCCCAATACACTGTACAATCACACACTGATATAACCCTCCCCATACACTGTACAATCCCACACTGATATAACCTTCCCCATACACTGTACAATCCCACACTGATATAACCCTCCCCATGCACTGTACAATCCCACACTGATATAACCCCCCCCCCACCCATACACTGTACAATCACAAACTGATATAACCCTCCCATACACTGCACAATCCCACACAGATATAACCTTCCCCATACACTGTACAATCCCACACTGATATAACCCCCCCCCCCGCCCCCACCCATACACAATACAATCACACACTGATATATCCCTCCCCATACACTGTACAATCCCACACTGATATAACAGCCCCCCCATACACTGTACAATCCCACACTGATATAACCCTCTCCCCTTACACTCTACAATCCAACACTGATATAACCCTCCACATACACTGTACAATCCCACACTGATATAACCCTCTCCCCATGCACTGTACAATCCCACACTGATATATCCGTCACCCATACACTGTACAATCCCACACAGATATAACCCTCCCCATATACTGTACAATCCCACACTGATATAACCCTCCCCATGCACTGTACAATCCCACACTGATATAACCCTCTCCCCATACACTGTACAATCCCACACTGATATAACCCTCACCCATACACTGTACAATCCCACACTGATATAACCCTTCCCATATACTGTACAATCCCACACTGATATAACCCTCCCATACACTGTACAATCCCACACTGATATAACCCGCCCCATTCACTGTACAATTCCACACTGATATAACCCTCCCATACACTGTAAAATCCAACACTGATATAACCCTCTCCCCATACACTGTACAATCCCACACTGATATAACCCTCCCCATACACTGTACAATTCCACACTGATATAACCCTCCCCTTACACTGTACAATCCCACACTGATATAACCCTCCCCATGCACTGTAAAATCCCAAACTTATATAGCCTCCCCCCCCCAAACACTGTACAATCACACACTGATATATCCCGCCCCATACATTGTACAATCCGACACTGATATAACCCTCTCCCCATACACTGTACAATCCCACACAGATATAACCTTCCCCATGCACTGTACAATCCCACAATGATATAAACCTCCCCATACACTGTACAATCCCACACTGATATAACCCTCTCCCCATGCACTGTACAATCCCACACAGATATATCCCTCACCCATACACTGTATAATCCCACACTGATATAACCCTCCCCATATCCTGTACAATCCCACACTGATATAACCCTCCCCATACACTGTACAATCCTACACTGAGAGAACACTCCCCATTCACTGTACAATCCCACACTGATATAACCCTCCCCATGCACTGTACAATCCCACACTTATATAACCCCCCCCCCACCCATACACTGTACAGTCACACACTGATATAACCCTCCTCATACACTGTACAATCCCACACTGATATAAACCTCTCGCCATACACTGTACAATCCCACACTGATATAACCTTCCCATACACTGTACAATCCCACACTGATATAACCCTCCCATTCACTGTACAGTCCCACACTGATATAACCCCCACATACACTGTACAATCCCACACTGATATAACCCTCTCCCCATACACTGTACAATCCCACACTGATATAACTCTCTCCACATACACATTACAATCCCATACAGATATAATCCCCCCCATACACTGTACAATCCCACACTGATATAACCCTCCGAATACACTGTACAATCCCACACTGATATAACCCCCTCCCCATAAACTGTACAATCCCACACTGATATAAACCCCACCCCCATACACTGTACAATCCCGCACTGATATAACACCCCCTATACACTGTACAATCCCACACTGGTATAACCCTCTCCCCATACACTGTACAACCCACACTGATATAACCCTCACCCATACACTGTACAATCCCACACTGATATAACCCTCACAAATATACTGTACAATCCCACACTGATATAACCCTCCCCATACACTGTGCAATCCCACACTGATATAACCCTCCCCATACACAGTACAATCCCACACTGATATAACCCTCCCCATTCACTGTACAGTTCCACACTGATATAACCCTCCCCATACACTGTACAATTCCACAATGATATAATCATCCCATGCACTGTACAATCCCACACTGATATAGCCCCCCCCCCCAAACACTGTACAATCCCACACTGAGATAACCCTCCCCATACACTGTACAATCCGACACTGATATAACTCTCTCCCCATACACTGTACAATCCCACAGAGATATAACCTTCCCCATACACTGTACAATTCCACACTGATATAACACTCGCCATAAACTGTACAGTCCCACACTGATATAGCCCCCCATACACTGTACAATCCAACACTGATATAACCCTCCCCCTACACTGTACAATCGCACACTGATATAACCCTCTCCCCATGCACTGTACAATCCCACACTTATATAACCCTCACCCATACACTGTACAATCCCACACTGATATAACTCTCCCCATATCCTGTACAATCCCACACTGATATAACCCTCCCCATACACTGTACAATCCCACACTGATATAACCCTCACCATACACTGTACAATCCGACACTGATATAACCCTCTCCCCATACACTGTACAATCCCACACTGATATAACCCTCACCCATACACTGTACAATCCCACACTGATGTAACCCTCCCCATATACTGTACAATCCCACACTGATATAACCCTCCCCATACACTGTACAATCCCACACTGATATAACCCGCCCCATTCACTGTACAATTCCACACTGATATAACCCTCCCATACACTGTAAAATCCCACACTGATATAACCCTCTCCCCATACACTGTACAATCCCACACTGATATAACCCTCCCCATACACTGTACAATTCCACACTGATATAACCCTCCCCATACACTGTACAATCCCACACTGATATAACCCTCCCCATGCACTGTAAAATCCCAAACTTATATAGCCTCCCCCCCAAACACTGTACAATCACACACTGATATATCCCTCCCCATACATTGTACAATCCGACACTGATATAACCCTCTCCCCATACACTGTACAATCCCACACAGATATAACCTTCCCCATGCACTGTACAATCCCACACTGATATAAACCTCCCCATACACTGTACAATCCCACACTGATATAACCCTCTCCCCATGCACTGTACAATCCCACACAGATATATCCCTCACCCATACACTGTATAATCCCACACTGATATAACCCTCCCCATATCCTGTACAATCCCACACTGATATAACCCTCCCCATACACTGTACAACCCCACACTGATATAACCCTCCCCATACACTGTACAATCCCACACTGAGAGAACACTCCCCATTCACTGTACAATCCCACACTGATATAACCCTCCCCATGCACTGTACAATCCCACACTTATATAACCCCCCCCACCCATACACTGTACAATCACACACTGATATAACCCTCCTCATACACTGTACAATCCCACACTGATATAAACCTCTCGCCATACACTGTACAATACCACACTGATATAACCTTCCCATGCACTGTACAATCCCACACTGATATAACCCTCCCATACACTGTACAGTCCCACACTAATATAACCCCCACATACACTGTACAATCCCACACTGATATAACCCTCTCCCCATACACTGTACAATCCCACACTGATATAACTCTCTCCACATACACATTACAATCCCACACAGATATAATCCCCCCCCCCATACACTGTACAATCCCACACTGATATAACCCTCCCCATACACTGTACAATCCCACACTGATATAACCCCCTCCCCATAAACTGTACAATCCCACACTGATATAACCCCCACCCCCATACACTGTACAATCCCGCACTGATATAACACCCCCCCCATACACTGTACAATCCCACACTGGTATAACCCTCTCCCCATACACTGTACAACCCACACTGATATAACCCTCACCCATACACTGTACAATCCCACACTGATATAACCCTCACAAATATACTGTACAATTCCACACAGATATAACCCTCCCCATACACTGTGCAATCCCACACTGATATAACCCTCCCCATACACAGTACAATCCCACACTGATATAACCCTCCCCATTCACTGTACAGTTCCACACTGATATAACCCTCCCCATACACTGTACAATTCCACAATGATATAATCATCCCCATGCTCTGTACAATCCCACACTGATATAGCCCCCCCCCAAACACTGTACAATCCCACACTGAGATAACCCTCCCCATACACTGTACAATCCCACACAGATATAACCCTCCCATATACTGTACAATCCCACACTGATATAACCCTCCCCATACACTGTACAATCCCACACTGATATGACCCTCCCCATACACTGTACAATCCCACACTGATATATTCCTCCCCATACATTGTACAATCCCACACTGAGAAACTCTCACCCACACACTGTACAATCCCACACTGATATAAACCTCCCCATATCCTGTACAATCCCACACTGATATAACCCTCCCCATACACTGTACAATCCCACACTGATATAACCCTCCCCATACACTGTACAATCCAACACTGAGAGAACCCTCCCCATTCACTGTACAATCCCACACTGATATAACCCTCCCCATGCACTGTACAATCCCACACTGAAAGAACCCCCCCCCATACACTGTACAATCACACACTGATATAACCCTCCCCATACACTGTACAATCCCACACTGATATAACCTTCCCCATACACTGTACAATCCCACACTGATATAACCCTCCCCATGCACTGTACAATCCCACACTGATATAACCCCCCCCCACCCATACACTGTACAATCGCAAACTGATATAACCCTCCCATACACTGTACAATCCCACACTGATATAACCTTCCCCATACACTGTACAATCCCACACTGATATAACCCTCCCCATACACTGTACAGTCCCACACTGATATAACCCCCACATACACTGTACAATCCCACACTGATATAACACTCTCCCCATACACTGTACAATCCCACACAGATATAGCCCCCCATACACTGTACAATCCAACACTGATATAACCCTCCCCATACACTGTACAATCGCACACTGATATAACCCTCTCCCCATGCACTGTACAATCCCACACTGATATAACCCTCACCCATACACTGTACAATCCCACACTGATATAACCCTCCCCATATCCTGTACAATCCCACAGTGATATAACCCTCACCATACACTGTACAATCCCACACTAATATAACCCTCACCATACACTGTACAATCCCACACTGAGAGAACCCTCCCCATTCACTGTACAATTCCACACTGATATAACCCTCCCCATACACCGTACAATCCCGCACTGATATAACCCTCCCAATGCACTTTACAATCCCACACTGATATAACCCCCCTCCCCCACCCATACACAATACAATCATACACTGATATAACCCCCTCCCCATACACTGTACAATCCCACACTGATATAATCCCACCATACACTGTACAATCCCGCACTGATATAACCCCCCATACACAGTACAATCCCGCACTGATATTACCCTCTCCCCATACACTGTACAATCCCACACTGATATAACCCTCACCCATACACTGTACAATCCCACACTGATATAACCCTCCCCATAAACTGTACAATCCCACACTGATATAACCCTCCCCATACACTGTGCAATCCCACACTGATATAACCCTCCCCATACACTGTACAATCCCACACTGATATAACGCTCTCCCCATACTCTGTACAATCCCACACTGATATAACCCTCACCCATACACTGTACAATCCCACACTGATATAACCCTCCCCATATACTGTACAATCCCACACTGATATAACCCTCCCCATACACTGTACAATCCCACACTGATATAACCCGCCCCATTCACTGTACAATTCCACACTGATATAACCCTCCCATACACTGTAAAATCCCACACTGATATAACCCTCTCCCCATACACTGTACAATCCCACACTGATATAACCCTCCCCATACACTGTACAATTCCCCACTGATATAACCCTCCCCATACACTGTACAATCCCACACTGATATAACCCTCCCCATGCACTGTAAAATCTCAAACTGATATAGCCTCCCCCCCAAACACTGTACAGTCCCACACTGATATATCCCTCCCCATACATTGTCCAATCCGACACTGATATAACCCTCTCCCCATACACTGTACAATCCCACACAGATATAACCTTCCCCATGCACTGTACAATCCCACACTGATATAACCCTCCCCATACACTGTACAATCCCACACTGATATAATCCTCTCCCCATGCACTGTACAATCCCACACTGATATAACACCCCCCAATACACTGTACAATCCCACACTGGTATAACCCTCTCCCCATACACTGTACAACCCACAATGATATAACCCTCACCCATACACTGTACAATCCCACACTGATATAACCCTCACAAATATACTGTCCAATCCCACACTGATAGAACCCTCCCCATACACTGTGCAATCCCACACTGATATAACCCTCCCCATATACTGTACAATCCCACACTGATATAACCCTTCCCATTCACTGTACAGTTCTACACTGATATAACCCTCCCCATACACTGTAAAATCCCACACTGATATAACCCTCTCCCCATACACTGTACAATCGCACACTGATATAACCCTCCCCAAACACTGTACAATTCCACAATGATATAATCATCCCCATGCACTGTACAATCCCACACTGATATAACCCTCCCCATATACTGTACAATCCGACACTGCTATAACTCTCTCCCCATACACTGTACAATCCCACAGAGATATAACCTTCCCCATACACTGTACAATTCCACACTGATATAACCCTCCCCATCAACTGTACAGTCCCACACTGATATAGCCCCCCATACACTGTACAATCCAACACTGATATAACCCTCCCCATACACTGTACAATCGCACACTGATATAACCCTCTCCCCATGCACTGTACAATCCCACACTGATATAACCCTCACCCATGCACTGTACAATCCCACACTGATATAACTCTCCCCATATCCTGTACAATCCCACACTGATATAACCCTCGCCATACACTGTACAATCCCACACTGATATAACCCTCACCATACACTGTACAATCCCACACTGAGAGAACCCTCCCCATTCACTGTACAATTCCACACTGATATAACCCTCCCCATACACCGTACAATCCCGCACTGATATAACCCTCTCCCCATACACTGTACAATCCCACACTGATATAACCCTCCCCATACACTGTACAATCCCACACTGATATAACACCCCCCCCCATACACTGTACAATCCCACACTGATATGACCCTGTCCCCATACACTGTACAATCCAACACTGATATAACCCTCCACATACACTGTACAATCCCACACTGATATAACCCTCTCCCCATGCACTGTACAATCCCACACTGATATATCCCTCACCCATACACTGTACAATCCCACACTGATATAACCCTCCCCATATACTGTGCAATCCCACACTGATATAACCCTCCCCATACACTGTACAATCCCACACTGATATGACCCTCCCCATACACTGTACAATCCCACACTGATATAACCCTCCCCATACACTGTACAATCCCGCACTGATATAACCCTCCCCATGCACTGTACAATCCCACACTGATATAACCCTCCCATGCACTGTACAATCCCACACTGATATAACCCCCCCCCCAAACACTGTACAATCCCACACTGATATAACTCTCCCCATACATTGTACAATCCGACACTGATATAACCCTCACCCATACACTGTACAATCCCACACTGATATAAACCTCCCAATATCCTGTACAATCCCACACTGATATAACCCTCCCCATACACTGTACAATCCCACACTGATATAACCCTCCCCATACACTGTACAATCCAACACTGAGAGAACCCTCCCCATTCACTGTACAATCCCACACTTATATAACCCTCCCCATGCACTGTACAATCCCACACTGAAAGAACCCCCCCCCACCCATACACTGTACAATCACACACAGATATAACCCTCCCCATACACTGTACAATCCCACACTGATATAACCTTCCCCATACACTGTACAATCCCACACTGATATAACCCTCCCCATGCACTGTACAATCCCACACTGATATAACCCTCACACATACACTGTACAAACCCACACTGATATAACCCTCCCCATATACTGTACAATCCCACACTGATATAACCCTCCCCATACACTGTACAATCCCACACTGATAAAACCCTCTCCCCATACACTGTACAATCCCACACTGGTATAACCCTCACCCATACACTGTACAATCCCAAACTGATATAACCCTCCCCATATACTGTACAATCCCACACTGATATAACCCTCCCGATACACTGTGCAATCCCACACTGATATAACCCTCCCCATACACTGTACAATCCCACACTGATATAACCCTCACCCATACACTGTACAATCCCAAACTGATATAACCTTCCCCATACACTGTACAATCCCACACTGATATAACCCTCCCCATGCACTGTACAATCCCACACTGATAAACCCCCCCCCCACCCATACACTGTACAATCACAAACTGATTTAACCCTCCCCATACACTGTACAATCCCACACTGATATAACCTTCCCCATACACTGTACAATCCCACACTGATATAACTCTCCCCATACACTGTACAGTCCCACACTGATATAACCCCCACATACACTGTACAATCCCACACTGATATAACCCTCTCCCCATACACTGTACAATCCCACACTGATATAACTCTCTCAACATACACATTACAATCCCATACAGATATAACCCCCTTCCCATACACTGTACAATCCCACACTGATATAACCCTCCCCATACACTGTACAATCCCACACTGATAAAACCCACTCCACATACACTGTACAATCCCACACTGATATAACCCCCCCATACACTGTACAATCCCGCACTGATATAACCCTCTCCCCATACACAGTACAGTCCCACACTGATATAACCCTCACCCATACACTGTACAATCCCACACTGATATAACCCTCCCCATATACTGTACAATCCCACACTGATATTACCCTCCCCATACACTGTACAATCCCACACTGATAAAACCCTCTCCCCATACACTGTACAATCCCACACTGATATAACCCTCCCCATATACTGTACAATCCCACACTGATATAACCCTCCCCATACACTGTGCAATCCCTCACTGATATAACCCTCCCCATACACTGTACAATCCCACACTGATATAACCCTCACCCATACACTGCGCAATCCCAAACTGATATAACCTTCCCCATACACTGTACAATCCCACACTGATATAACCCTCCCCATACACTGTACAATCCAACACTGAGAGAACCCTCCCCATTCACTGTACAATCCCACACTTATATAACCCTCCCCATGCACTGTACAATCCCACACTGAAAGAAACCCCCCCCACCCATACACTGTACAATCACACACAGATATAACCCTCCCCATACACTGTACAATCCCACACTGATATAACCTTCCCCATACACTGTACAATCCCACACTGATATAACCCTCCCCATGCACTGTACAATCCCACACTGATATAACCCTCACACATACACTGTACAAACCCACACTGATATAACCCTCCCCATATACTGTACAATCCCACACTGATATAACCCTCCCCATACACTGTACAATCCCACACTGATAAAACCCTCTCCCCATACACTGTACAATCCCACACTGGTATAACCCTCACCCATACACTGTACAATCCCAAACTGATATAACCCTCACCATATACTGTACAATCCCACGCTGATATAACCCTCCCCATACACTGTGCAATCCCACACTGATATAACCCTCCCCATACACTGTACAATCCCACACTGATATAACCCTCACCCATACACTGTACAATCCCAAACTGATATAACCTTCCCCATACACTGTACAATCCCACACTGATATAACCCTCCCCATGCACTGTACAATCCCACATGATATAACCCCCCCCACCCATACACTGTACAATCACAAACTGATATAACCCTCCCCATACACTGTACAATCCCACACTGATATAACCTTCCCCATACACTGTACAATCCCACACTGATATAACTCTCCCCATACACTGTACAGTCCCACACTGATATAACCCCCACATACACTGTACAATCCCACACTGATATAACCCCCCCCCCATACACTGTACAATCCCAAACTGATATAACCCTCCCCATATACTGTACAATCCCGCACTGATATAACCCTCTCCCCATACACAGTACAATCCCACACTGATATAACCCTCACCCATACACTGTACAATCCCACACTGATATAACCCTCCCCATATACTGTACAATCCCACACTGATATAACCCTCCCCATACACTGTACAATCCCACGCTGATAAAACCCTCTCCCCATACACTGTACAATCCCACACTGATATAACCCTCACCCATACACTGTACAATCCCAAACTGATATAACCCTCCCCATATACTGTACAATCCCACACTGATATAACCCTCCCCATACACTGTGCAATCCCACACTGATATAACCCTCCCCATACACTGTACAATCCCACACTGATATAACCCGCCCCATTCACTGTACAATTCCACACTGATATAACCCTCCCCATACACTGTACAATCCCACACTGATATAGCCCCCCCCCAAACACTGTACAATCACACACTGATACATCCCACCCCATACATTGTACAGTCCGACACTGATATAACCCTCTCCCCACACATTGTACAATCCCACACAGATATAACCTTCCCCATACACTGTACAATCCCACACTGATATATCCCTCACCCATACACTGTACAATCCCACACTGATATAACCCTCCCCATATACTGTACAATCCCACACTGATATAACCCTCCCCATACACTGTACAATCCCACACTGATATGACCCTCCCCATACACTGTACAATCCCACACTTATATAACCCTCCCCATACACTGTACAATCCCACACTGTTATAACCCTCCCATGCACTGTACAATCCCACACTGATATAACCCCCCCCCAAACACTGTACAATCCCACACTGATATATCCCTCCCCATACATTGTACAATCCGACACTGATATAACCCTCACCCATACACTGTACAATCCCACACTGATATAAACCTCCCCATATCCTGTACAATCTCACACTGATATAAACCTCCCCATACACTGTACAATCCCACACTGATATAACCCCCCCATACACTGTGCAATCCCACACTGATATAACCCTCCCATAGACTGTACAATCCCACACTGATAGAAACCTCTCCCATACACTGTACAATCCCACACTGATATAACCCTCCCCATACACTGTACAATCCCACACTGATATAATCCTCTCCCATACCCTGTACAGTCCCAAACTGATATAACTCTTTCCCCATACAATGTACAATCCCCCACTGATATAACCCTCTCCCCATACACTGTGCAATCCCACACTGATATAACCCTCCCCAGACACTGTACAATCCCGCACTGATGTAACCCTCTCCCCATACACTGTACAATCCCACACTGATATAACCTCCTCCATACACTGTACAATCCCACACTGATATAACCCTCCCCCATACACTGTCCATTCCCGTACTGATATAAACCTCTCCCCATACAGTGTACAATCCCACACTGATATAACCCTCCCCATACACTGTACAATCCCACACTGATATAACCCTCCCCATACACTGTACAATCCCGCACTGATATAACCCCCCCCCCCATACACTGTACAATCCCACACTGATATAACCCTCGCCAGACACTGTACAATCCCGCACTGATGTAACCCTCTCCCCATACACTGTACAATCCCACACTGATATAACCTCCTCCATACACTGTACAATCCCACACTGATATAACCCTCCCCATACACTGTCCATTCCCGTACTGATATAAACCTCTCCCCATACAGTGTACAATCCCACACTGATATAACCCTCCCCATACACTGTACAATCCCACACTGATATAACCCTCCCCATACACTGTACAATCCCGCACTGATATAACCCCCCCCCCATACACTGTACAATCCCACACTGATATAACCCTCCCCATACACTGTACAATCCCGCACTGATATAACCCCCCCAATACACTGTACAATCCCACACTGATATAACCCTCCCCATACACTGTACAATCCCGCACTGATATAACCCCCCCAATACACTGTACAATCCCACACTGATATAACCCTCTCCACATACACTGTACAATCCCACACTGATATAACCCTCCCCATACACTGTACAATCCCACACTGATATAACCCTCCTCCATACACTGTACAATCCCACACTGATATAACCCTCCGCCATACACTGTCCATTCCCGTACTGATATAAAACTCTCCCCATACAGTGTACAATCCACACTGATATAACCCTCCCCATACACTGTACAATCCCACACTGATATAACCCTCCCCATACACTGTACAATCCCGCACTGATATAACCCCCCCCATGCACTGTACAATCCCACACTGATATAACCCTCTCCCCATACACTGTACAAGCCTACACTGATATAACCCTCTCCCCATACCCTGTACAATCCCACACTGATATAACCCTCCCTTACACTGTACTATCCCACACGGATATAATCCTCCTCATACACTGTACAATGCCACACTGATATAACCCTCACTCCATATACTGTACAATCCCACACTTATATAACCCTCCCATACACTGTACAATTCCACACTGATATAACCCTCACCATACACTGTACAATCCCACACTGATATAGCCCGCCCATCCACTGTACAATCCAACACTGATAGAACCGTCCCCATACACTGTACATTCCCACACTGATATAACCCTCTCCCCATACACTGTACAATCCCACACTGATATAACCCTCACCCATACACTGTACAATCCCACACTGATATAACTCTACCCATATGCTGTACAATCCTACACTGATATAACCCTCCCCATACACTGTACAATCCCATACTGATATAGCCCTCCACATACACTGTACAATCCCACACTGATATTACCCTCCCGATACACTGTACAATCCCACACATATATAACCCTACCCATACACTGTACAATCCCACACTGATATAACCCTCCCATACACTGTACAATCCCACACTGATATAACCCTCCCCCATACACTGTACAATCCCACACTGATATAACCCTCTCCATACACTGTACAATCCCACACTGATATAACCCTCTCCCATACACTGTGCAACCCCACACTGATATAACCCTCCCCATACACTGTACAATCCCACACCGATATAACGCTCTCCACACACTGTGCAATCCCACACTGATATAACCCTCTCCATACACTGTACAATCCCGCACTGATATAACCCCCCCCATGCACTGTACAATCCCACACTGATATAACCCTCTCCCCATACACTTTACGAGCCTACACTGATATAACCCTCTCCCCATACCCTGTACAATCCCACACTGATATAACCCTCCCTTACACTGTACTATCCCACACGGATATAATCCTCCTCATACACTGTACAATGCCACACTGATATAACCCTCACCCCATATACTGTACAATCCCACACTTATATAACCCTCCCATACACTGTACAATTCCACACTGATATAACCCTCACCATACACTGTACAATCCCACACTGATATAGCCCGCCCATCCACTGTACAATCCAACACTGATAGAACCCTCCCCATACACTGTACATTCCCACACTGATATAACCCTCTCCCCATACACTGTACAATCCCACACTGATATAACCCTTACCCATACACTGTACAATCCCACACTGATATAACTCTCCCCATATGCTGTACAATCCTACACTGATATAACCCTCCCCATACACTGTACAATCCCATACTGATATAGCCCTCCACATACACTGTACAATCCCACACTGATATTACCCTCCCGATACACTGTACAATCCCACACATATATAACCCTACCCATACACTGTACAATCCCACACTGATATAACCCTCCCATACACTGTACAATCCCACACTGATATAACCCTCCCCCATACACTGTACAATCCCACGCTCATATAACCCTCTCCATACACTGTACAATCCCACACTGATATAACCCTCTCCCATACACTGTGCAATCCCACACTGATATAACCCTCCCCATACACTGTACAATCCCACACCGATATAACGCTCTCCACACACTGTGCAATCCCACACTGATATAACCCTCTCCATACACTGTACAATCCCACACTGATATAACCCTCCCCCATACACAGTACAATCCCACACTGATATAACCCTCCCATACACTGTACAATCTCACACTGATATAACCCTCTCCATACACTGTACAATCCCACACTGATATAACCCTCCCCCATACACTGTACAATCCCACACTGATATAACCCTCTCCCCATACACTGTACAATCCCACACTGATATAAACCTCCCATACACTGTACAGTCCCACACTGATATAACCCTCCCCCATTCACTGTACAATCCCACACTGATACAACCCTCTCCATACACTGTACAGTCCCACCCTGATACACCCCTCTCCCATACACTGTACAAGACCACACTGATATAACCCTCCCCATACACTGTAAAATCCCACAATGATATAACCCTCTCCATACACTGTACAATCCCGCACTGATATAACCCCCCCCCCATATACTGTACAATCCCACACTGATATAACCATCCCATACACTGTACAATCCCGCACTGATATAACCCCTCCCCCATACACTGTACAATCCCACACTGATATAACCCTCTCCCCATCCACTGTACAATCCCACACTGATATAACCCTCTCCCCATACACTGTACAATCCCACACTGATATAACCCTCCCCTTACACTGTACAATGCCACACTGATATAGCCCGCCCATTCACTGTACAATCCAACATTGATAGAACCCTCCCCATACACTGTACATTCCCACACTGATATTACCCTCTCCCCATATACTGTACAATCCCACACTGACATAACCCTCCCCATACACTGTACAATCCCTCACTGATATAACCCTCCCATTCACTGTACAGTCCCACACTGATATAACCCTCCCCATACACTGTGCAATCCCACACTGATAAAACACTCCCCATACACTGTACAATCCCACATTGATATAACCCTCCCCATACACTGTACAGTCCCACACTGATATAACCCTCTACCCATACACTGTACAATCCCACACTGATATAACCCTCCCCTTACACTGTACAGTCCCACACTGATATAACCCTCTACCCATACACTGTACAATCCCACACCGATATAACCCTACCCAAACACTGTACAATCCCGCACTGATATAACCCCCCATACACTGTACAATCCCACACTGATAGAACCCTCACCCCATACACTGTACAATCCCACACTTATATAACCCTCCCATACACTGTACAATCCAACACTGATAGAACCCTCCCCATACACTGTTCTTTTCCACACTGATATTACCCTCTCCCCATACACTGTACAATCCCACACTGATATAACCCTCACCCATACACTGTACAATCCCACACTGATATAACCCTCCCCATATACTGTACAATCCCACACTGATCTAACCCTCCCCATACACTGTACAATCCCACACTGATATAACCCTCCTCATTCACTGTACAATCCAACACTGATATAACCCTCCCCATAAATTGTACAATCCCACACTGATAAAACCCTCCCCATACACTGTACAATCCCACACTGATATAACCCTCCCCATACACTGTACAGTCCCACACTGATATAACCCTCTACCCATACACTGTACGATCCCACATTGATATAACCCTCCCCATACATTGTACAGTCCCACACTGATATAACCCTCTACCCTTACACTGTACAATCCCACACTGATGTAACCCTCCCCATATACTGTACAATCCCACACTGATATAACCCTCCCATACACTGTACAATCCCACACTGATATAAACCTCCCCATACACAGTACAGTCCCACACTGATATAACCCTCACCCAATCACTGTACAATCCCACACTGATATAACCCTCCCCATACACTGTACAGTTCCACACTGATATAACCCTCCCCATACACTGTACAATCCCACACTGATATATCCCCTTCATACACTGTGCAATCCCACACAGATATAACCCTCTACCCATTCACTGTACAATCCCACACTGATATAACCCTCCCCTTACACTGTACAGACCCACACTGATATTACCCTCTCCCCATACACTGTACAATCCCACACTGACATAACCCTCTCCCCATACACTGTACAATCCCACACTGATATAACCCTCCCCTTACACTGTACAATGCCACACTGATATAGCCCGCCCATTCACTGTACAATCCAACATTGATAGAACCCTCCCCATACACTGTACATTCCCACACTGATATTACCCTCTCCCCATATACTGTACAATCCCACACTGACATAACCCTCCCCATACACTGTACAATCCCTCACTGATATAACCCTCCCATTCACTGTACAGTCCCACACTGATATAACCCTCCCCATACACTGTGCAATCCCACACTGATAAAACACTCCCCATACACTGTACAATCCCACATTGATATAACCCTCCCCATACACTGTACAGTCCCACACTGATATAACCCTCTACCCATACACTGTACAATCCCACACTGATATAACCCTCCCCATAAACTGTACAATCCCACACTGATATAACCCTCTCCCCATACACTGTACAATCCCTCACTGATATAACCCTCCCCATACACTGTACAATGCCACACTGATATAACCCTCTCCCCATACACTGTACAGTCCCACACTGATATAACCCTCCCCCATACACTGTACAATCCCACACTGATATAACCCTCCCCATACACTATTCAATCCCGCACTGATAGAAACCAGGCCGCTATGATCTTCTGCACAGATCTCTGTGATTCGCGAGTATTAGGCAACATATTATTCCTGAAGCAGGAAGTGGTGAATTCAAATCAGTGAATACAGACCTATTAAGGTAAGGAAAATTGAATCAGTTCACAGAGATGTTTCCCGACAACTGAGTTAACAACATGCTTTGACTGACCCTCTGTATGTGTCATGGTGACTAATACATTCTTAAACATTCTCAGACACAGAGTGGCACAAGGAAAAATCTCACTCACAGGTTTACTTCAGTGTATAGAGGCACCTACCAGGGACACCAATGACGGCGAGGACTGTGTAGAATATCTTCCCCATGCCACTTGATGTTTCATGCATTTTAAGATTGCAGTGATGTGTCCTCTCGTCTGCTGGATCTATGTGTGTTTCAGTCTGAGGTGACACATTTAAAACTTCTTTCATTTATACCCTGTGGATTTGCCACGTGGATAATGAGGCTCCAAGATGCTTGAATTGTTTTTGTTTTGATGGAACAAATAGATTGCGACATGACTACATCTAATTTCTCTGCCTAAAACCAAACTGGCACAAAGAAACTGCCTAATATAAATTCCGCAGTGCTAATCAGTAGCTAACATAAATTAACAATTTTTATCACGGCCTCAGAATCTGATGTTGCAAACTGCCCTCCCCGTCTCTGACATATTTCCTCTTTACCAAGAAACTGTGTAAATCCCTCTGAACCGTCTCCAGGACGGAACACATTCTTCTTCCAATGTTCCGGCCACATCTGTGCTCTACATTAGAACATAAGAACATAAGAACTAGGAGCAGGAGTAGGCCATCTGGCCCCTCGAGCCTGCTCCGCCATTCAATGAGATCATGGCTGATCTTTTGTGGACTCAGCTCCACTTTCCGGCCCGAACACCATAACCCTTAATCCCTTTATTCTTCAAAAAACTATCTATCTTTATCTTAAAAACATTTAATGAAGTCAACATCTTTTCCCAAAGGTAGGGGAGTCTAAAACTGGAGGGCATAGGTTTAAGGTGAGAGGGGAGAGATTCAGAAGGGCCCAGAGGGGCAATTTCTTCACTCAGAGGGTAGTGAGTGTCTGGAATGGGCTGCCAGAGGTAGTAGTAGAAGCGGGTACAATTGTGTCTTTCAAAAAGCATTTAGATGGTTACATGGGTAAGATGGGTATCGAGGGTTATGGGCCAAGTGCGGGCAACTGGGACTAGCTTAATGGTAAAAAACTGGGCGGCATGGACTGGTTGGGCCGAAGGGCCTGTTTCCATGCTGTAAACTTCTATGATTCTATGAGCCTCTACTGCTTCACTGGGCAAGGAATTCCATAGATGCACAACCCTTTGGGTGAAGAAGTTCCTCCTAAACTCAGTCCTACATCTACTTCCCCTTATTTTGAGGCTATGCCCCCTAGTTCTGCTTTCACCCGCCAGTGGAAACAACCTGCCCGCATCTATCCTTACATTAAACTGGAACAAAATGATTCAGACAATAACAGCAGAATATCCTCGAAATATTCAAAAGGGATGCAAGCGGCTCTGGTATGCGAGCAGAATAAAAGGTTCCACTTAGTGTTCTTCCATCTGCAAAGTTATTGAGAGTTGACCACCTGATTCGCAAGCATGAGAATTAGCTCCCTCTGTCCGTCTCTCGCTGAAATGCGGCCCTGTTGTATTGTGGCGTTCAAAACTTTACATCGATCCCTCGTCAGGGATCTCACCGCACTTTGTAAACACCAAAGATGCTGAATACCAGTAAGGATTTCACTGGGGTCCTCCCAATATCACTCCCACATCCCACCTTCACCACCAAGTCCCGGCCCCCGGCCCAACACAGGGATATATAGATAACGCTATGTGACGGCGACTTATTTCCAGTCTCACTTCTGATTATTCTGCTCTGAGTGATCTGTCTCTGTGTCGCTGGTCACCTGAAGTAGCATCAGAGATGAGGTGCCAAACTGCCTGTGCATTCGAGGCACACATTGACTATCCACATTCCCACCATAATCGCAGGCGGCACTTCCACATCAATACCATTCCCTGTGTGAATAATAAATCTCCATTACAAAACACTACAATCCGTCCCAACACGCACACCCCTAGATCTCTTGGCGAACGAACGATTGCCGAGTGTTCCCTGCTCCTCTGATCATCAACTATCGGAGATAGACATTTCGCCTCGCTGAACAAACTGTCTCTCATTCTGCATGACGGAAAACCTACAGAAAATCTCCAATTTTCTTGTTATTATTGAATGTCACGAGACCAGCAGGAAACGGCAAACTTAGCAATACATCAGCCTTGGCATGGCTCCCGAACTGTTAGTATTTCATCTAATACAGTCTGAATATGACATCAATGATCATCCTTGGTGTCTCCACATCGCGAATGAAGGAATATTGATTGATATTTATTGTCACATGTACCGAAGTACATTGAATTTTTTTTTTTCTGCGGGCAAGGTGACGTACACAGTACGCCCAGAGCAGACAAAAGACGAGTCGACCGAGTACATTGACAAATGGTACCTCAACAAATAGTGATTGGTTGCAGTGCAGAACAAGGACCAAATAATAGCAGCGTAGGGCGTCGTGAATAGTGTTCTTACAGGGAACAGATCAGTCCGAGGGGGAGTTGTTGAGGAGTCTAGTAGCTATGGGGAAGGAGCTGTTCCTATGTCCGGATGCGCGGGTCTTCAGACTTCTGCATTTTCTGCTTGATGGAAGGGTCTGGAAGAAGGCAATGCCTGGGTGGGAGGGGTCTCTGATAATGCTGTCTGCCTTCCTGAGGCACCGGGAGGTGTCGACAGAATCAATATGAGGGTGGCAAGCTTGTGTGAGGCGCTGGGCTGAGTTCACCACACTCTGCAGTTTCTTGCGATCTTGGGCCGAGCCGTTGCCATACCAAGCTATGATGCAGCTGGATAGGATGCTCTCTATCGCACATTTGTAGAAGTTGGTGAGAGTCGATGCAGACATGCCAAATTTCTTTAGCTTCCGTCGGAAGTAGAGACGTCGTTGGGCTTTCTAGACTGTTATATCAACATGGGTGGACCAGGACGGACTGTTGGTCATGGTCACCCACAGGAACTTAAAGCTAACGACCATCTCCACTTCGGCCCCATTGATGTAGTTGGGGAGGGGGAGGGTCGTACCACGCTTCCTGAAGTCGAGGTTAAGGTCTGTGATCTGTCAACGTGAAGTGGCGACCATTGAGGTATTGGTGGTATTTACTAACTTTTAAAATTAAATCATGTGCCTCGTTCTCCAACTCAAAGTAATTGGATTCAGCACTTCTTAAGCTCCGTGACGCAACGACGATTAGTCCTTCTTCCACTGAATGTAGGAGGTGTTACAGCACCAGACATTGAAGCATCACAAGCAAGTTGCAATGGAAATTTGGGTTGAAATCTAACAACACTTCTGATTTCTTCGTGATTCATTAGCTGATAGTTTTGCTTTGTCACTCTCTGCTGTCCATTGTCCAACTTCATTCATCTCCACAATGAGGTATGTAACATTTTAAGCAGGGTTGTAAGTTTCGGGACGAATTTCTCTTATTAGTTAATTAACCCGAGGAATGGTTCACGTTATTACACTTGATGGTCGTCGAATCCAATATAGCTTCCATCTTCTTCGGTGCCTTGTATAAAGCCTTAATATTGATCACATGGCCTAAATATTGGACTTTCATAGTTTATCATAGAATTTATAGTGCATAAAGAGGCTTCTCGCAGGCCTACGTGAAAATGAAAGTTGGAGATGATTCCCTCCACCTGCCCATCATGATCTCACTCGATAATTGCCTATTATAGCGGAAAAAGTATTTATGTGAGATCATGATGGGCAGGTGGAGGGAATCATCTCCAACTTTCATTTTCACGTAGGCCTGCTATAGGTCAATTTACTGAAATCCTGTCCGCCTACTAGGCAAGCCAACAATTCCTCAATCAATGTATGCCGTATTTATCGGCATACAGAAGCAGTAAAACATCGAAACATAGAAAATAGGAGCAGAAGGGGGCCATTTGGCATTTTGACCCTACTGTGCCATCGTTATGATCATAGCTGATCATCCAACTCAATCGCCGAATCCCGCTTTCCCCCATATTCCTTGATACCTGCTGCTCCAAGTGCTGTATGTCATTATTTCTTGGAAACATGTTTTAAAATTTAGAGTACCCAATTCATTTTTTCCAATGAAGGGGTAATTTAGCGTTGCCAATCCACCTAGCCTGCACATCGTTGGGCTGTGGGGGCGAAACCCATGCAAACACGGGGGGAATGTGTAAACTCCACACGGACAGTGACCCAGAGTCGAGTTAGAACCTCCGACCTTCTGCGTCGTGAGGCAATTTCTGGAAAACTTAAAATGTTTTGCCATCAACTATTTCCTATGGCAATGAAGTCCACAGGTAACCACTCTTTGGGTGAATACATTTATCCTAATCTCTGTCCCAGATGGCCTACCCTCTATCATAAGAACATAAGAACTAGGAGCAGGAGTAGGCCAACTGGCCCCTCGAGCCTGCCCCACCATTCAATGAAATCATGGCTGATCTTTTGTGGACTCAGCTCCACTTTCCTGCCCGAACACCATAACCCTTAAACCCGTTATTCTTCAAACAACTGTCTATCTTTATCTTAAAAACATTTAATGAAGGAGCCTCTACTGCTTCACTGGGCAAGGAATTCCATAGATTCACAACCCTTTGGGTGAAGAAGTTCCTCCTAAACTCAGTCCTAAATCTACTTCCCCTTATTTTGAGGCTATGCCCCCCAGTTCTGCTTTCACCCGCCAGTGGAAACAACCTGCCCGCATCTATCCTATCTATTCCCGTCATAATCTTATATGTTTCTATAAGATCCCCACTCATCCTTCTAAATTGCAACGAGTACAGTCCCAGTCTACTCAACCTCTCCTCGTAATCCAACCCCTTCAGTTCTGGGATTAACCTAGTGAATCTCCTCTGCACACCCTCCAGTGCCAGTACGTCCTTTCTCAAGTAAAGAGTCCAAAACTGAACACAATACTCCAGATGTGGCCTCACTAACACTGTATACAATTGCAGCAGAACCTCCCTAGTCTTAAACTCCATCATTCTAGCAATGAAGGACAAAATTTCATTTGCCTTCTTAATCACCTGTTGCACCTGAAAACCAACTTTTTGCGACTCATGCACTAGCACACCCAGGTCTCTCTGCACTGCAGCATGTATTAATAGTCTATCATTTAA
Source organism: Scyliorhinus torazame (assembly GCF_047496885.1). Lineage (NCBI taxonomy): Eukaryota > Metazoa > Chordata > Chondrichthyes > Carcharhiniformes > Scyliorhinidae > Scyliorhinus > Scyliorhinus torazame. Next base: position 57,929 of record NW_027308521.1, on the reverse strand, counting down.
ATAATAATTCCTTTTGCTGTTATTCCTACCAAAATGGATAACCTCACATTTGTCAACATTGCATTCCATCTGCCAGACCCTAGCCCATTCACTTAGCCTATCCAAATCCCTCTGCAGACTTACAGTATCCTCTGCACTTTTTGCTTTACGACTTATCTTAGTGTCGTCTGCAAACTTGGACACATTGCCCTTGGTCCCTAACTCCAAATCATCTATGTAAATTGTGAACAGTTGTGGGCCCAACACTGATCCCTGAGGGACACCACTAGCTACTGATTGCCAACCAGAGAAACACCCATTAACCCCCACTCTTTGCTTTCTATTAATTAACCAATCCTCTATCCATGCTACTACTTTCCCCTTAATGCCATGCATCTTTATCTCATGCAACAACCTTTTGTGTGGCACCTTGTCAAAGGCTTTCTGGAAATCCAGATATACCACATACATTGGCTCCCCGTTATCTACCGAACTGTTAATGTCCTCAAAAAATTCCACTAAATTAGTTAGGCACGACGTGCCCTTTATGAACCCATGCTGCGTCTGCCCAATGGGACAATTTATCCTTAGACGTTGACCCCTTGTTCTGGACACACCCACCATCGAGAACATCCTTCCTGCAGCTACCCTGTCCCGTGCTGTTAGAATTTTATAGGTTTCGGTGAGATCCCCCCTCATTCTTCTGAACTAGCAAATACAATCCTAACTGACTTAATCCATCCTATTACATCACTCCCGCCATCCCAGGAATCAGTCTGGTAAACTTTCGCTGCATTCAGTCCATAGGAAGTATATCCTTCCTCAGATAGGGAGGCCAACACTGCGCACATTATTCCACCAGTGGCCTCACCAAGCACCTGTGTAATTGCCACAAGTCTTCCATGCTCCGGTACTCCAATCCACTCGCTGTGAATTCCTGCAGACCAATTGCCTTCTTTACCACCTGCTGTACCTGCTAGCTTACCTTCAGAGATTGGTGTACGAGGATACCCACTTCTCGTTGTGTTTCCCATCTCCGAATTTATGGTTATTTCAATAATACTCTGCCTTCTGGATTTTGCTACCAATGTGGATATCCTTGAACTTTTCCACATTATGCTGCATCTGCCATTCATTCACCCTCTCCCTCAACTTGTCCAAATGACAATGAAGGTATTCTGCATCCTCCTCACAGCTCACCGTCCCATCCCGCTTTCTCTCATCGGCAAATTGGGAACCATTACATTCAGTAATCACATTCAAATCATTAATATCTACTGTGAATAGCTGGGGTCCCAGTATCGATCCCTTCGATATTCAACTAGTCACTGCATGCCAATTCAAAGAAGACACGTTTCGTCCATCTCTTTGTTTGCCGTCTGCCAACCTGTTTTCTGTCCATCTCAACACATTACTTCTCCTCCCATGTGTTTTACTTTTCCACGCAAATCTCTGATGTGGAACTTTGATGGAAGCCTTCTGGAAGTCTACTGAAATCAAACCTACTGACTCCCACTCGTCAACTCCACAACTTACATCCTAAAGAATCCCAATAAAGCATGATATTCATTTCATAAATCCATGCTGACGCTCTCTCATCCTGCCACTATTATCTAAATGCTTTGTTATAGATATTTGAAAGTGGGTTCTCGAATTTTGCCCACTACTGGCGTCAGGCTTACGAGTTTATTATTCCCTGTTTTCTCTAGACATCCATTTTTAAATAGTGGTGCAACATTAGCTACCGTCCAATATATTGGAACTGTCTAGGGTCTATAGAATCTTGGAGGTTGACCACCAACACATCCATGATTTCTCGGGCGACTGCTATAAGTATTCTGAAATGTAGCTTCGCTTATCGAGTCCTGGGGATTTAACAGCCTACAATTCCATGATTTTCCCCAACACTATTTCTCTGGTAATCGTGATCTGCTTCAGTTCCTCCCTCTCATTAACCCTGTGGTTCCGAACATTCTGGTATCTTATTTGTTACATCCTCTGTGCCGACAGAACGAAAGTACCTAATTGGTCAGCCACTTATTTGTTCCCCAGTATGAATTCCCCATTTCTGTTTCGATGGGGGCAATTGTTGAAGGTTGTTTAAAAATCTCCGGAGATGGCAATTGTTCGGTTTTGCTTCAGTACACGCACACTAGCGGTTGCCCAGTCACCATTACTAACGGGTTCTACGTCACCCCTATCCATCAGTCTCATTAGTTCAGATTTGACCTTTTAATGTATTGTGCAGGGCACAGCTGCAACCTTGAACCCTTTTGGCCGCCTATGTTGCGTGATTTTTAAATGCTCGTTATCTTTTTTGGACATTACTGTGTCTTCCAATACACAGCTTATTTTTCAAGGATAGTGTTTAAATCCATCTTTGAATGAACTAATCTAATTTTACACTCCAGTTTAATTTGGTTTTTCATGCCAAAATGGACTGAAGAGAGCTGGAAAACATCCTCGAACCACATGAAGTGGCGGCTCCAGTTTTCCCACGTAACTCAACTTTGACTATGATGCAGCCTTATGGAGCCACTATTTCCTCGGTGGTGTTCTCCAGGATGATAGTCCACACACACCGTCGGGTACCATCTGGTTTAGGTACAATCACTATGGGTGAGCTCCATTGGCTGCAACCCAATTTAATTATGCCCTTTTGAAGGATACTCTCAATCTCTTTGTTAGCCTGTGCCAATTTTAAAGGGTTCAGTCTATATGGATGTTGTTTGATCGGAATAGCATTTCCCACATCTACATCATGGATAGCCATTTGACTACTCCCCAATTTACTCTAAAAACTTGCCCATGTGATGTCCATAACTCTTTCACGTTAGTTAGTTTTTCCTCTGGAAGGTAACTTAACAATTCATACCAATTTTTAAGAACATCCTGATTTTCCAATTGAATTTGAGGTCTGTCAAATTCACAGTCATCTGGATTTGGTTCGTCACTTTGAGTTAGAATCATTAAAACCTCCTTTTCATCTCCTTACCTTTCAAAGTACCTTTTAAGCATATTCACATGACACACTCGGCGAGTCTTCCATCTATCTGGTGTTTTTACCACATAATTCACCTCACTTAACTTCCTTTCAATCTCAGATGGTCCACAAAACCTAGCTTTTAAAGGCTCCCCTACCACTGGTAACAAAACAAAAACGTTATCCCCACTGGCAAAACTACGAACTTTTGATGCCTTGTCCGCTACCCGTTTCATAACATTTCGTGCAACTTTCAAATATTGTCTAGCCAATTCACTTGCTCTATTTAATAATTCCCAAAAATTTGACACGGAATCCAATCGTGTAATTTCCGATTTCTCACCCACCAATTTCTCCTCAATCAATTTAAGTGGTCCTCTTACCTCATGACCAAAAAATAATTCAAAAGGACTAAATTTGGTAGACAATTAGGGGTGCATCCCTAATTGCAAACAATACGAATGGAATTCCTTTATCCCAATCATCTGGGTAATCTTGACAATACGCCCTTAACATTGTCTTTAATGTCTGATGCCACCTTTCTAATGCTCCCTGCGATTCTGGATGGTACGCAGTTGATTTAAATTATTTTATTCCTAAATTATCCATAACTTCTTTGAACAACTTTGAAGTAAAATTCGTTCCTTGATCCAATTGAATTTCGGTCGGAAGTCCATATCTAGTAAAGACTTTAAGTAACACCTCCACGATCCTTTTAACTGTAATATTACGTATTGTAATGGACTCTGGAAACTTAGTGGTCACATCCATTATAGTCAAAAGATATTGATTCCCCCTTTTTGTTTTAGGAACCGGTCCTACACAATCGACTTGAACCCTTGTAAAAGGTTCCTCAAGTGCTGGAATGGGTATTAAGGGCGCTGGTTTTATTACTGCTTGCGGTTTCCCTATCACTTGACATGTGTGACATGATTGACAAAATTTAACTACATCTTTATGTAGTCCAGGCCAATAAAAATGTTTCTGGATTTTAGCTTGAGTTTTCCTTATTCCCAAATGACCTCCCACTGGTACCTCATGTGCAATTCGCAACACCTCCTTTCTATACCCTACCGGCAATACTATTTGATGAACTTCTGCCCTCTTTTCATCCGCCTGCATATGTACAGGTCTCCATTCTCTCATCAATACATCGTTTTTACGGTTATAACACTCTGGTATACTCTCAAAGTCCTCTTCCGTATATGCTTTCTGATATACCCGTTTGATTTCTACATCTTTCTGTTGTAACTCCGCTAATTTTGCCGAACTAAAAATATCCGCCTCATCCTCCACCTGTTCTTGTTCTTTTTCAACCATCTGATTAAAAATCGTTTCTGTTAATTGCACTTCGGCTTCATCGTCACTCTTTGATTTCTCCTCTTGTCTTAACCTGTGACTTTGCGACCTTGTTACTACACAATCCGGAAAAATCCCAGGATATTCGTCCTTCAACACTAAAGTTGTCCGATTTTCCACTGGTTTATCAATCACAATAGGCATCATCCCATCTGCGATCCAGCTATATCATTACCCAAAGATAAACTGTATTCCTGGACAAGATAGTTTATCTATTACTCCTATTACCATTTCACCACTCTTCACTGGACTTTCCAGCCTCACCTTATATAATGGAACGCTACTCCTCTCACCCTGAATTCCACATATCACCACCTTTCTGGCAACATTCTTCCCAAACTACATAATTTCTTATCTCTTACCATTAAATATTGACGAGCCCCTGTATCTCTTAAAATTGTGACTTCTTTACCTGCTTCTCCTGATACACATGAGTAAACTTTACCCACAATTCTTTAAAGACATCTGGCACCTTCTTAATTATTTCTTCTTGAACAGGCTGTACAATCGTTTGCACCTCCTTCGCTTCCCTTCGGATTTCCTTCACCACTCTAACAAATCCCACTGTCTTATCCTGTTTTACCACATCAGCCTTTCCAGTGCTTTTATTCTACCACCAACACTGTGACTTTACATGGCTTAGTTTATTACAGTGAAAACACTTGAAACTTTTCATTTCTTTTCCCCCTCCTGGATTTCATTTTTAATCTGAGGTACACTCTCTTTATTGTCTCCCATCAGATCACCTTTACCTTTAACACTTGAGTAATTTTCATGTCCCCAGTTGCTATCCCTCACCGGCTGAAACTGATGTCGGAAACCAATCTTTGATTTATGAAATAATTCATAATCATCTGCCATTTCCGCTGCTAATCTCGCAGTTTTAAACCTCTGTTCTTCCACATGAGTTCTCACTACATCAGGAATTCAATTTTTAAACTCCTCCAAAAGTATAATTTCCCTGAGATCTTCCTACGTTTGGTCTATTTTCAAAGCCCTTTTCCACCTATCAAAATTACTCGGTCTGTGCCTTTCAAACTCCATGCATGTTTCGCGAAATTCTTTCCTTAAATTTCTAAACCTTTGTCTGTAAGCGTCAGGCACTAGCACATACGCACTTAAGATGGATTTCTTCATCTCCTCATACGTTCCAGTTACCTCCTCCGGTAGTCATGCGAACACTTCACTAGCTGTACCTACCAGCTTTGTTTGAATCAGTAATACCCACATGTCCTGTCGCCATTTCATTTGTTTAGCTACCTTCTCCCACAGCCAGCACTGCCAGTACTCAACCACTCTCCCACAGCCAGCACTGCTAGTGCTCTCCATACCCTCCCCCACAGCCAACCATGTCAATGCTCACCCCACACTCCCCCACAGCCTGCACTGCCAGTGCTCCCCCACAGCCAGCACTGCCAGTGCTCACCCCACCCTCGCGCAGCCAGCACTGCCCGTGCTCCCCCTCACAGCCAGCACGGCCAGTTCTCCCCCGACGCCCCACAGCTATCCCTGCCATTCCTCCCCACATCCAGCACTGCCAGTGCTAACCCCCCGCCCCACAGAAAGCACTGCCGGTGCTACCCTACCCCACTGCTATAACTGTCAGTGCTCTGTTCGACTCCCAGCGCCAGCCCTGCCAGTGCAACCAACACAGTCAGCACTGCCAGTGCTCACCCCCACACTCCAGCACTACCAGTGCTCCCCACAGCTAGCCCTGCCACTGCTCCTGTCAGTACCCCCCGCAGCCAGCACTGCCAGTGCTTTCAACCCAAAGCCAGCACTGCCAATGCTCCCCACAGCCAGCACTGCCAGGTCTCCCCCGCCACCCCACAGCCAGCATTTCCAGTGCTCTCCACCCCCCCACCGGCAGCACTTCCAGTGTTCCCCCACAGCCAGCACTGCCAGTGCTTTCCCCAAACCCACAGCCAGCACTGCCAGTGCTTACCCGCCACCCCACAGCCAGCATTGCCAGTGCTCCCCACCCCTCACAGAAAGCATTGCCAGTTCTCCCCAACACAGCCAGCACTGCCGTAATTCCCCCAGAAAACCAGCACTGTCTGTGACCTCCACAAACCCACTGCCACCCCTGCCAGTGCTCCCCGCACAGCCAGCACTGCCAGTGCTTCCCCACAGCCAGCACTGCCAGTGGTCCCCCACAGCCAGCACTGCCAGTAATAAACCACGCTACCGCAGCCAGTACCTCCAGTGCTCGCCCTCACAGCCAGCCCTGCCCGTGCTCCCCACAGCCAGTCCTGCCCGTGCTCCCCACAGCCAGCCCTGCCCGTGCTCCCCACAGCCAGCCCTGCCCGTGCTCCCCACAGCCAGCCCTGCCCGTGCTCCCCACAGCCAGCCCAGCCCGTGCTCCCCACAGCCAGCCCTGCCCGTGCTCCCACAGCCAGCACTGCCAGTGCACCCCACCCCCCACAGCCAGCACTGCCAGTGCTCCCCACAGCCAGCACTGCCAGTGCTACCCACTGCCAGCACTGCCATTGCTTCCCCTTACAGCCAGCACTGCCAGTGCGTCCACCTCCACAGCCAGAGCTGCCTGAATTCCACCACACAGCCCGCACTGCCAGTGCTCTCCCACAGCCAGCACTGCCAGTGGTCCCCAGAGCCAGTACTGCCAGTGCTCCCACAGCCAGCACTGCAAGTGCTCCCCAACCCCCACAGCCAGCACTGCCAGTGCTAACCACAGCCAGCACTTCCGTTGCTTGCCCTGACTGCCAGCACTGCCAGTGCGTCCCCTCCACAGCCAGAGCTGCCTGAATTCCACCACACAGTGCTTCCCCAACACAGCCAGTACTTACAGTTCTTCCCCACCACAGCCAGCCCTGCCCGTGCTCCCCACAGCCAGCCCTGCCCGTGCTCCCCACAGCCAGCCCTGCCCGTGCTCCCCACAGCCAGTCCTGGCCGTGCTCCCCACAGCCAGCCCTGCCCGTGCTCCCCACAGCCAGCCCTGCCCGTGCTCCCCACAGCCAGCCCTGCCCGTGCTCCCCACAGCCAGCCCTGCCCGTGCCCCCCACAGCCAGCCCAGCCCGTGCTCCCCACAGCCAGCCCTGCCCGTGCTCCCCACAGCCAGCACTGCCAGTGCACCCCACCCCCCACAGCCAGCACTGCCAGTGCTCCCCACAGCCAGCACTGCCAGTGCATACGACAGCCAGCACTGCCATTGCTTCCCCTTACAGCCAGCACTGCCAGTGCGTCCACCTCCACAGCCAGAGCTGCCTGAATTCCACCACACAGCCCGCACTGCCAGTGCTCCCCCACAGCCAGCACTGCCAGTGGTCCCCACAGCCAGTACTGCCAGTGCTCCCACAGCCAGCACTGCAAGTGCTCCCCAACCCCCACAGCCAGCACTGCCAGTGCTAACCACAGCCAGCACTTCCGTTGCTTGCCCTGACTGCCAGCACTGCCAGTGCGTCCCCTCCACAGCCAGAGCTGCCTGAATTCCACCACACAGTGCTTCCCCAACACAGCCAGTACTTACAGTTCTTCCCCACCACAGCCAGCCCTGCCCGTGCTCCCCACAGCCAGCCCTGCCCGTGCTCCCCACAGCCAGCCCTGCCCGTGCTCCCCACAGCCAGCCCTGCCCGTGCTCCCCACAGGCAGCACTGTCAGTGCTACCCACAGCCAGCACTGCCATTGCTTCCCCTTACAGCCAGCACTGCCAGTGCGTGCACCTCCACAGCCAGAGCTGCCTGAATGCCACCACACAGCCCGCACTGCCAGTGCTCCACCACAGCCAGCACTGCCAGTGGTCCCCACAGCCAGTACTGCCAGTGCTCCCACAGCCAGCACTGCAAGTGCTCCCCAACCCTCACAACAAGCACTGCCAGTGCTCCCCACAGCCAGCACTGCCAGTGTTAACCACAGCCAGCACTTTCGTTGCTTGCCCTGACTGCCAGCACTGCCAGTGCGTCCCCTACACAGCCAGAGCTGACTGAATTCCACCACACAGTGCTTCCCCAACACAGCCAGTACTTACAGTTCTTCCCCACCACAGCCAGCACTGCCAGTGCTCTCCATACGCACCCCCACAGCCAACCATGTCAATGCTCACCCCACACTCCCCCACAGCCTGCACTGCCAGTGCTCCCCCACAGCCAGCACTGCCAGTGCTCACCCCACCCTCAAGCAGCCAGCACTGCCCGTTCTCCCCCTCACAGCCAGCACGGCCAGTTCTCCCCCGACGCCCCACAGCTATCCCTGCCATTCCTCCCCACATCCAGCACTGCCAGTGCTAACCCCCCCCCCCCCCACAGAAAGCACTGCCGGTGCTACCCTACCCCACTGCTATAACTGTCAGTGCTCTGTTCGACTCCCAGCGCCAGCCCTGCCAGTGCAACCAACACAGTCAGCACTGCCAGTGCTCACCCCCACACTCCAGCACTACCAGTGCTCCCCACAGCTAGCCCTGCCACTGCTCCTGTCAGTACCCCCCGCAGCCAGCACTGCCAGTGCTTTCAACCCAAAGCCAGCACTGCCAATGCTCCCCACAGCCAGCACTGCCAGGTCTCCCCCGCCACCCCACAGCCAGCATTTCCAGTGCTCTCCACCCCCCACCGGCAGCACTTCCAGTGTTCCCCCACAGCCAGCACTGCCAGTGCTTTCCCCAAACCCACAGCCAGCACTGCCAGTGCTTACCCGCCACCCCACAGCCAGCATTGCCAGTGCTCCCCACCCCTCACAGAAAGCATTGCCAGTGCTCCCCAACACAGCCAGCACTGCCGTAATTCCCCCAGAAAACCAGCACTGTCTGTGACCCCCACAAACCCACTGCCACCCCTGCCAGTGCTCCCCGCACAGCCAGCACTGCCAGTCTTCCCCACAGCCAGCACTGCCAGTGGTCTCCCACAGCCAGCACTGCCAGTAATAAACCACGCTACCGCAGCCAGTACCTCCAGTGCTCGCCCTCACAGCCAGCCCTGCCCGTGCTCCCCACAGCCAGTCCTGCCCGTGCTCCCCACAGCCAGCCCTGCCCGTTCTCCCCACAGCCAGCCCTGCCCGTGCTCCCCACAGCCAGCCCAGCCCGTGCTCCCCACAGCCAGCCCTGCCCGTGCTCCGCAAAGCCAGCACTGCCATGTGCACCCCACCCCCCACAGCCAACACTGCCAGTGCTCGCCACAGCCAGCACTGCCAGTGCTACCCAAAGCCAGCACTGCCAGTGCTTCCCCACAGCCAGCACTGCCAGTGGTCCCCCACAGCCAGCACTGCCAGTAATAAACCACGCTACCGCAGCCAGTACCTCCAGTGCTCGCCCTCACAGCCAGCCCTGCCCGTGCTCCCCACAGCCAGTCCTGCCCGTGCTCCCCACAGCCAGCCCTGCCCGTTCTCCCCACAGCCAGCCCTGCCCGTGCTCCCCACAGCCAGCCCAGCCCGTGCTCCCCACAGCCAGCCCTGCCCGTGCTCCGCAAAGCCAGCACTGCCATGTGCACCCCACCCCCCACAGCCAACACTGCCAGTGCTCGCCACAGCCAGCACTGCCAGTGCTACCCAAAGCCAGCACTGCCAGTGCTTCCCCACAGCCAGCACTGCCAGTGGTCCCCCACAGCCAGCACTGCCAGTAATAAACCACGCTACCGCAGCCAGTACCTCCAGTGCTCGCCCTCACAGCCAGCCCTGCCCGTGCTCCCCACAGCCAGTCCTGCCCGTGCTCCCCACAGCCAGCCCTGCCCGTTCTCCCCACAGCCAGCCCTGCCCGTGCTCCCCACAGCCAGCCCAGCCCGTGCTCCCCACAGCCAGCCCTGCCCGTGCTCCGCAAAGCCAGCACTGCCATGTGCACCCCACCCCCCACAGCCAACACTGCCAGTGCTCGCCACAGCCAGCACTGCCAGTGCTACCCAAAGCCAGCACTGCCATTGCTTCCCCTTACAGCCAGCACTGCCAGTGCGTCCACCTCCACAGCCAGAGCTGCCTGAATTCCACCACACAGCCCGCACTGCCAGTACTGCCAGTGGTCCCCACAGCCAGTACTGCCAGTGCTCCCACAGCCAGCACTGCAAGTGCTCCCCAACCCCCACAGCCAGCACTGCCAGTGCTAACCACAGCCAGCACTTCCGTTGCTTGCCCTGACTGCCAGCACTGCCAGTGCGTCCCCTCCACAGCCAGAGCTGCCTGAATTCCACCACACAGTGATTTCCCAACACAGCCAGTACTTACAGTTCTTCCCCACCACAGCCAGCCCTGCCCGTGCTCCCCACAGCCAGCCCTGCCCGTGCTCCCCACAGCCAGCCCTGCCCGTGCTCCCCACAGCCAGTCCTGGCCGTGCTCCCCACATCCAGCCCTGCCCGTGCTCCCCACAGCCAGCCCTGCCCGTGCTCCCCACAGCCAGCCCTGCCCGTGCTCCCCACAGCCAGCCCAGCCCGTGCTCCCCACAGCCAGCCCTGCCCGTGCTCCCCACAGCCAGCACTGCCAGTGCACCCCACCCCCCACAGCCAGCACTGCCAGTGCTCCCCACAGCCAGCACTGCCAGTGCTACCCACAGCCAGCACTGCCATTGCTTCCCCTTACAGCCAGCACTGCCAGTGCGTCCACCTCCACAGCCAGAGCTGCCTGAATTCCACCACACAGCCCGCACTGCCAGTGCTCCCCCACAGCCAGCACTGCCAGTGGTCCCCACAGCCAGTACTGCCAGTGCTCCCACAGCCAGCACTGCAAGTGCTCCCCAACCCCCACAGCCAGCACTGCCAGTGCTAACCACAGCCAGCACTTCCGTTGCTTGCCCTGACTGCCAGCACTGCCAGTGCGTCCCCTCCACAGCCAGAGCTGCCTGAATTCCACCACACAGTGCTTCCCCAACACAGCCAGTACTTACAGTTCTTCCCCACCACAGCCAGCCCTGCCCGTGCTCCCCACAGCCAGCCCTGCCCGTGCTCCCCACAGCCAGCCCTGCCCGTGCTCCCCACAGCCAGCCCAGCCCGTGCTCCCCACAGCCAGCCCTGCCCGTGCTCCCCACAGGCAGCACTGCCAGTGCACCCACCCCCCACAGCCAGCACTGCCAGTGCTCCCCACAGGCAGCACTGCCAGTGCTACCCACAGCCAGCACTGCCATTGCTTCCCCTTACAGCCAGCACTGCCAGTGCGTCCACCTCCACAGCCAGAGCTGCCTGAATTCCACCACACAGCCCGCACTGCCAGTGCTCCACCACAGCCAGCACTGCCAGTGCTCCCACAGCCAGCACTGTAAGTGCTCCCCAACCCCCAGAGCCAGCACTGCCAGTGCTCCCCACAGCCAGCACTGCCAGTGCTAACCACAGCCAGCACTTTCGTTGCTTGCCCTGACTGCCAGCACTGCCAGTGCGTCCCCTACACAGCCAGAGCTGCCTGAATTCCACCACACAGTGCTTCCCCAACACAGCCAGTACTTACAGTTCTTCCCCACCACAGCCAGCACTGCCAGTGCTCTCCATACGCACCCCCACAGCCAACCATGTCAATGCTCACCCCACACTCCCACACAGCCTGCACTGCCAGTGCTCCCCACAGCCAGCACTGCCAGTGCTCACTCCACCCTCGCGCAGCCAGCACTGCCCGTGCTCCCCCTCACAGCCAGCATGGCCAGTTCTCCCCCCACGCCCCACAGCTATCCATGCCATTCCTCCCCACATCCAGCACTGCCAGTGCTACCCCCACAGAAAGCCCTGCCAGTGCTAACCTACCCCACTGCTATAACTGTCAGTGCTCAGTCCGACTCCCACAGCCAGCTCTGCCAGTGCTCCCAACACAGTCAGCACAGTCAGTGCTCACCCCCACACTCCAGCACTGCCAGTGCTCCCCACAGCTAGACCTGCCACTGCTCCCGCCAGTACTCCCCTCCCCACAGCCAGCAATGCCAGTGCTTTCAACCCACAGCCAGCAAATCCAATGCTCCCACAGCGAGCACTGCCAGTGCTTGCCCAACAGCCAGCACTGCCAGGTCTCCCCCGCCACCCCACAGCCAGCATTGCCAGTGCTCCCCACCCCCACCAGCGGCAGCAGCTCCAGTGCTCATCCACAGCCAGCGCTGCCAGTGTTTCCCCCAACCCCACAGCCAGCACTGCCAGTGCTCACCCGACACCACACAGCCAGCATTGCCAGTGCTCCCCACCCCTTACAGCCAGCACTGCCAGTGCTCCCAACACAGCCAGCACTGCCTGAATTCCACCAGACAACCAGCACTGTCTGTGACACCCACCCCCCACAGCCAGCACTGCCAGTGCTCCCCGCACAGACAGCACTGCCAGTGCTCCCACAGCGAACACTGCAAGTACTCAACCACTTTACCTCAGCCAGCACTGCCAGTGCTTCCCCAACACAGCCAGCACTGGCTGTGATCCCCACCCACCACAGCCAGCACTGCCCGTGCTCCCCCACAGCCAGCACTGACAGTGCTCCCACACAGCCAGCACTGACAGTACTAAACCACTCTACCGCTGCCAGTACCGCCGGTGCTCCCCCTCACAGCCAGGCCTGCCAGTGCTCCCACAGCCAGCACTGCCAGTGCTCCCACAGCCAGTACTTCCAATGTTCCCCACAGCCAACACTGCCAGTGCTCCCACAGCCAGCACTGCGAGTGCACCCCACCCCCGCCCCCCCACATCCAGCAATGCCAGAGCTCCCACACAGCCAACACTGCTAGTGCTCCCCAGAGCCAGCACTGCCAGTGCCACCCGCCACAGCCAGGCCTGTCAGTACCCCCACCACAGCCAGCACTGCCAGTGCTCCCCACAGCCAGTACTACCAGTGCTACTCACAGCCAGCGCTGCCATTTCTACCCACAGCCAGCACTGTCGTTGCTTCCCCTTACAGCCAGCACTGCCAGTGCGCCCCCCTCCACAGCCAGCACTGCCTGAATCCCACCACACAGCCAGCACTGCCAGTGCTCCCCACAGACAGCACTGCCAGTACTCACCCACCCTCCCGCAGATAGCACGGCCAGTGCTTCCGCAACACAGCCAGCACTGCCTGTGCTTCCCTACCACAGCCAGCACTGCCAGTGCTCTCCACCCACCCCCTCCACAGCCAGCCATGTCAACGCTCACCCCACACTCCCCCACAGCCTGCACTGCCAGTGCTCCCTCACACCAGGACGCCAGTTCTCCCCCCAAACCCCACAGCTATCCCTGCCAGTCCCCCTCACATCCAGCACTGCCAGTGCTACCCCAGCACAAAAAGCCCTGCCAGTGCTACCCCAGCCCATGCCGTAACTGCCAGTGCTCCTTCCCCACCCCCACATCCTGCACTGCCAGTGCACCCCCACAGCCAGCGCTGCCAGTGCTCACCCCACACTCCTGAAGCCAGCACTGCCCATGCTCCCCACAGCCAGCACTGCCAGTGTTTTCAACCCACAGCCAGAACTGCCAGTGCTCGCCCCACAGCCAGCACTGCCAGTGCTCCCCGCCACCCCACAGCCAGCACTGCCAGTGCTCCCCACCCCCCACCGCCAGCACTTCCAGTGCTCCCCCACAGCCAGCACTTCCAGTGATTCCCCCACCCCCACAGCCAGCACTACCAGTGCTCATACGCCACCCCTGAGGCAGCACTGCCAGCACTCCTCCACCCACCCCAGCCAGCACTGCCAGTGCTCCCCAAAGCCAGCACTGCCAGTGCTCCCCACAGCCAGCACTTCCAGTGCTCCCCTCACAGCCAGCACTGCCAGTGCGCCCGCCCTCCCACATCCAGCACAGCCAGCACTGCCAGTACTCAACCACCCTCACGCAGCCAGCACGACCAGTGTTTCCGCAACACAGCCAGCACTGCCAGTGCTCCACCACCCTCACGCAGCCAGCACGACCAGTGTTTCCGCAACACAGCCAGCACTGCCAGTGCTCCACCACAGCCAGCACGACCATTGATCCCCTGCACAGCCTGCAGTGCCTGCCCGCCCCCCCAAATCCAGCACTGCCAGTCGGCCCCCACAGCCAGCACTGCCAGTGCAGCCCCACCCCGCAAATCCAGCAATGCCAGTGCTCCCCCTCACACCCAGCCCTGCCACTGCTCCCCACGCAGCCAGCCCTGCCTGAATTCTCCCACACAGCCAGCACTGCCAGTGCTACCCCACAGCCAGCGCTGCCAGTACTCACCCACCCTCCCGCAGCTAGCACGGACAGTGCTTCCCCAACACAGCCAGCACTGCCAGTGCTTCCCCACCTCAGCCAGCACTGCCAGTGCTCCCCCCCCCCCACAGCCAGCCTTGTCAATGCTCACCCCGCACAGCCTGCACTGCCAGTGCTCCCCCCACAGTGTTGCTCGTTTTAGTCTTAGTCTATTGGCTCTGATTACGTCACCTTTGCTCACTAGTCGCCAGGTATCTTTATGATACCACCTCGTGGTTCAAGTTCAGGTTATGATTAATAACACAGCACACCGCTTAGTAAGGATTAAAACAACGGTCATTTATTATATACAACAAGCAAGATTTATACTCTAATACTACTATCTATATAATAAAACCTATCACTACTGGCTAATACTTAACCTTAGGAAGAGCCCACCAGGTCAGGGAAACGAATGGCTTGTCCAATCAAATCTGGCCCGCGGGATTCAAAAGGCTGATATAGGTCGGTGGCGAGGTGTCTCTACCGGATAGTGATCGCTGGATTCAAACTTTCAGTTGCCGGTGGCTGGTCTTACGAAGGTCTCGAGCAGGCGAAGATGAGAGAGAGAGATCTGGACTTGGACCTTCACTTTTATAGGGCCCAGGGGCTTCCCGCCTCCCGGGGCGGCCCTTGACCCTGAGTCCCAAGTGATTGGATTCTGTCCCCAATCTCTGGGGTCGATGTGCCCAATGGTGAGGTGATTCCTCCATCGAGGGGAGGGGGGAGGGGGGGGTCGCTTACCTGTCTTTGTCTCGGCCACTGCAGGCGCCGACAGATCTGGCCCGGTATTCAATTGCTAATATGTTGCAATTGTTCCCGGGGATAGCCGATTTAACTGCGCATGTCTGAATAGATTGGCTGCAAACAGTCCTGAATGCAACTGCGAATACAAAGAACAAGAACAAAGAACAAAGAAATGTACAGCACAGGAACAGGCCCTTCGGCCCTCCAAGCCCGTGCCGACAATGCTGCCTGACTAAGCTACAATCTTCTACACTTCCTGGGTCCGTATCCCTCTATTCCCATCCTATTCATGTATTTGTCAAGATGCCCCTTAAATGTAACTATCGTCCCTGCTTCCACCACCTCCTCCGGTAGCGAGTTCCAGGCACCCACTACCCTCTCCGTAAAAAACTTGCCTCGTACATCTACTCTAAACCTTGCCCCTCCTGGGTTGATGGGCTGTTGATAGCCCTGAGTATCGATCTGGGCTACATTCCCAGAGCCGAATATGCAAAACTGTCTGCAGCTGCCTGCTTGTGTCTTCTTGGCTGCTTTTCCCAGCAGTCTTTCGGGATAGCCGTTTTAAACTGGGTTTTGGCCAGATGAATCGGAACGGAGCCATTTTACATGGCTACAATAGGGTGGTGGTGTGGGCTTGGGTAGGGTGCTCTCTCAAAGAGCCAGTGCAGACTCGATGGGCCTTCTGCACAGTAGTTTCTATGGTTAGTATAAACGGTCGGCACAACATCGAAGGGCCTGTTCGGTGCTGTACTGTTCTATGTTCTCTGTTCTTTGTTCTAATGTAAAAGGGCGATGGTTCGATTACCTCTTATTTGAGGTGCTTAAGGCCTGGAACGTGTGTATTATAGAATTTACTTTGCAGAAGGAGGCCATTCTGCCCATCGAGTCTGCACCGGCTCTTTGAGAGAGCACCCTACCCAAGCCCACACCTCCACCCTGTCCGCATAACCCAGTAACCCTACCCAATACTCAGGGCAATTGTGGACACTAAGGGCAATTTAGAATAGCCAATCCACCTAACCTGCACATCTTTGGACTGTGGGAGGAAACCGGGGCACCCGGAGGAAACTCAAGCACACACGGAGAGAACGTGCAGACTCCGCACAGACAGTGACCCAAGCCGGGAATCGAACATGGGAGCCTGGAGCTGTGAAGCAATTATGCTGACCACCATGCTACTGTGCTGCCCTGAGAGTAGCATGAATGCAACTTGCCACAAGTCAGTCCAAGCCTGAGTATTGCTGAACTTGCTTTTGGGCTGAGCACTCTCTCCTCATGCTGCTGAACTTTGTGCAGTTATCAGTGAAAATTCTGATATCTGACCTTCTGTTGCAAATACGGCCATTGATAAAGCAGCTGCAGATGGGTGGACCTTGGATACTACCCTGAGTAACTCCTGCAGTGATGTCCCTGGACTGCGACGAATGATCTCCAACAAGCACAATCATCTTCCTCTGTGTTTGGTGTGACTCCAACCGAGGGAGACTTCCCCCCTGATCCCCATTGACTCCAATTTTGCTCGGGCTCCTTGATGTAACTCTCTGCCAAATGCTGCCTTGGTGGCAATGTCTTTCCCTCTCACCTCACCTCTGGATTTCATCTCTTTTTCCAGCGGTTGAACCAAATATGAAACAAGGTGAGGAACTGAATGACCCTGGCAGAACTCAAAGCGAGCTTCAGCAAGCAGCGAGTGCTAATTAAGTGCTGCTTTATACTTTACTGCTCATGGGTCTGTCATAACTTCTGTGTGCGGGTCATACTTGGGCAATGTTCCACAGTTCCGGGCAGCTGCCAGTGTTTTGCTACACTGCAACGGCATGACTGGGGGCAGCGCCACCGAAACTCGGATCTGAACAGTACTCCATCTGTTCTGTAAGTGTTAGATGGGGAAAGAATGCACTGCGTTTTACTCTGTATCTAACGCCATGTTGTAACTTCCTATGAGTGTGGGAAGTCCAGTTTTCAGATGCTCAGTCCTTCCGTACGAATTATTTTATTCTCAGAGATTTTGTTTTGAATGATGGGTCACTAACAATGTTCAGATTAAGAAGTCTTACAACACCAGGATAGAGTCCAACAGGTTGTTTCGATGTCACTAGCTTTCGGAGCGCTGCTCCTCCCTCAGGTGAATGAAGAGGTCTGTTCCAGAAACATATATATAGACAAATTCAAAGATGCCAGACAATGCTTGGAATGCGAGCATTAGCAGGTGATTAAATCTTTACAGATCCAGAGATGGGGTAACCCCAGGTTAAAGAGGTGTGAATTGTGTCAAGCCAGGACAGTTGGTAGGATTTTGCAGGCCAGATGGTGGGGATGAATGTAATGCGACATGAATCCCAGGTCCCATTTGAGTCCGTACTCATGTGTGCGGAACATGATACCACACAACCCTGCCATGGCACCGGAGCACCCGCAGGAAACTCATGCAGACACGGCGAAAACATACAGAGACCCCACACACAGAAACGTAAGGCGGGAATCGAACCTGGGAACCTGGCGTTGTGAAGCAACAGTGGGAACCACTGTTCTACTGTGCCACCCACTATTGTAAATAAGAGCCATTTTTTTTGAAAGTCATTATTTGTATTTCAATAAAATCATTTTGTTGTTATTCTCTTTACTTACTGCACAAAATGTGTCCATTCGGCCCATCGCGTATATCCCGGCTCCCAAAGGGCAAACTAGCTTACCCTATTCCTCAGCTCGTCTCCGAAGCCTCTAAATCAATCGCTTTGAAATATATATTCAGCTCTCTTTTGAAACATCCTATGGAATCCGCCTCGACCACTCTGCTGGGCAGTGTATTTCAAATCCCAACTACTCTCTGAATCAAGAGGTGTCGTCTCATTCCTCTCCGAGCTCTCTTGCTGATCATCTTGAATGTGTGATCCGTCGTCACTGGCATGTCTACCAGTGGAAACAGAACATCTATCTTTAGCTGGTCAAAATTGCACAGAATTTTGAACACGTTTATAAGATGACCTCTGACTCTTCCCTTTTCCGAGGAGAATACGCCGAATTTATCCAATCGTTCCTTGGATCTAAAATTAGTCATTCTTGGTATCATTCTAGCAAAGATCCTCTGTATTTTCTGCAGGGCTTCAACATCCTTCCCTAATATGGTGCCCAGAATTGCACACAATACTACAAATTTTGTCTGACCAATGATTTTGCGAGGTGCAGCATCACGGCCTTAGTTTTGTACACAATGCCTCTATTTATAACCCCACGCTACAAGCCTTCCTACAAACTGTTTCAACGGGCCTGGCGACCTTCAGACCATTGAGAACTTGAACCACTATGTCCCTCTGCTCCTGTACCCTACTAAAAAGGTTACAATTGGGCCTATATTTGCTCCCAATGTTTCTTCCACCAAAATGCATTTTCTGACATTCTGCTGCATGAAAGTTCATCTGCCAGGTGTCTGCCCATTTGTCGAACTTGTCAGTCACCCTCCGAGGTCTCTAAGCGTCATCTTCACAATTAATTGTTCCCCCTAGTTTAGTATCACCTGAAAATTTAGAGACTTGGCCCTCAACACCCACTTGGACATCATTTGTATTGAACAGATTACCATCTCTTTACCCCGGAAATGTGAATTTGAAAGACTGCAGCAATGTGTGAAGGGATTGGTGGACAGGGCATCTGCCCCAGAGGATAGATGGGTGGATGAGCCCCGCGTGACTTATATCACATCTTCCGACTGTAATCACGATTCTCCAGCCCTCCCAGCGCATGTTTCTCGATTATCCATTCCTGCCGCCATGGGGTTTCTCACTGCGGGCAGCCCACACATAGAACATAGAATTTACAGTGCAGAAGGAGGCCATTCAGCCCATCGAGTCTGCACCGGCTCTTGGAAAGAGCACCCTACCCAAGGTCAACACCGCCACCCTATCCCCATAACCCAGTAACCCCACCCACCACTAAGGGCAATTTTGGACACTAAGGGCAATTTATCATGGCCAATCCACCTAACCTGCACATCTTTGGACTGTGGGAGGAAACCGGAGCACCCGGAGGAAACCCACGCACACACGGGGAGGATGTGCAGACTCCGCACAGACAGTGACCCAAGCCAGAATCGAACCTGGGACCCTGGCGCTGTGAAGCAATTGTGCTATCCACAAGGCTACCGTGCTGCCCCATCATTTGTATTGAACAGGGCTGTTCACCACCGGGCACCTCGGGGCTGGGGCGCGCTGCCGGCGGAACAGACAATTCCACCAGCGCAGATTTCGCCCATAGGCGGGATTCTCCCGTTACCCAGCTGCTTTTTCTCGGCGGCTGTGTTCTATCTTCACGGAGCTTATCTGGAGCCACTTCACGCCATTGTGAAATCCGCTAGCTCGGGGGCGCTGCCGGCGGGAAAAAGAAATTGGCAACGACCTAGGAATGCAGTGTTCGTGCGTAATGCGCCTGCAGTTAGTTTGCACATGATAAGAAATCGTGTAGAGAGATTAAGAGAGAGAAATTCACAATCATCAACTCAAAATTGAATTCTGCAAGTGCCACAATTCTTGGGATCTGCCCGTGTAGGATTTGCCTACGCAATTCCCAAAATTACAATAGTGAACTCACCGCTTTTCTGGCAATTCGTGTTTGAGGATGGGTTTGGAGCAGAGAGGGAGAAATATGAGAGGGAGATTTCGGCAGAGAGGGAGGTGGGGGAAATTAGGGTTCAGATGGGGGCCAAACGATTACTATCTCTGCCTCTCGCTCTCTATCTGACTCTATGTAAATGCTTGTCAAATGTTTAAAGTGGACTCAACGCAACTGAGTGAGACCTGTTCCGGTGATGTCATGCATGGCTAGCCATGTCTGCCAATCACCCCACACAAGTTACTGACGGCAAGGGGGCATGAACTGTACAGCACTGTTATAGTTTTTGTACTTGTGTATGTGTCCATATCTCGATGCATCTCTACCTCGCTCTTCCTGTCTCTAACTCTTCCTCTATCTACCTGTCTGTTTTCCCTGTCTGTCTGGATCTATATTTCTGTCTGTCTGTGTCGGTCTGCCTGTCGGTCTCTCTGTCTATCTGTCTCTCTCTCTCTCGCTCTTTATCCCCACCTCGCCGTCTCACCTCTCCCGCTGTCTCCCGTCTCTGCCTCTCCGCAACATTGATTCAATGATTCAGACAGACAGCCAGAGAGGGAGAGACGCACGCACAGAGAAATCTAATTATTGCAAACTAAGAAAGCTGAATTCAAATGCACCACTTTTCCTTTCACGCTCATAATTATCTACATACTTTGAACACAATTTTTATTCCACAATCACACACACTTCTCGTTAAAGGACTTAGAATCCAGGCCAAAGAGAAATTCTTCACAGTCCATGGATTATTTTTTGATGTGATTTCACGACTAAAATTTTGGGAATTCTGCAGGCAAAGTTTGCACAAGAAAGCGAGCGAAGACGGAGAGAGCGACAGGGTGAGAGAGAGAGCGAGAGAGAGAGAGAGAGAGAGAACGAGAAAGAGAGAACGAGAAAGAGAGAACCTGTTTTCCTGCGAATTGCCACAGTTGCCGCCAAGAGGAGTTGATTCAGCCTGAATCCACAATCGAGGGAGCGGGACTGACATGAAAACTGTCGCTCTGGAAAAGCTCTGTTCTCACCGGATACATTGCGCTTGTGTGTGAGGCAGACAGAGTTATGGGATTGCCAGAATCCAATGGAACGCGCAGCAACATTGAATTCAGTCGACTGAATATATTCGGGGATTGGGGGAATGTGTCTGTCCATTTCTTTCAGCTCGCGGACCCACCCGCAGACTCACTCTCCAGTCATTTCTCTCCATATTTACTCTTCGAATAAAACGTGAAAAATGTGATTTGTCCTGATTTCAATTGGGAGGTTAGGGACGGTCCGGGTTTAATAGAGACGCAGGATATTCAGATTGTCCATGTCCCTTATAGGTTGCTTCTGGGACATTGCTCTGCACGGCAACAACTCATCGTTAATGTAACGACTTCCTTAAAGTTGCTGAGGTCCTGGAACTGAATTTCGAAGTGTGAGGCTTGTAAAGTATTGTTGTTATCGCCGAATATCTTCTGTGCTGAAAGATGAACAATACATTGGACAGTTAATTAACATGTTGGTGAAGTGGTGGTGCTCCGTCGGGAGGAGAGGGTTCTGTGGGTTCGGGTGCGTGTGGGGGGTGCTGCTACCTGTGAGGTTGCGTGTGTGATGGAACTTTGATTTAGGTCAATGAGTTATCTAAAGTGTACTAGCATTCCCGCAGTCCACCCCCTCAACCTCACCCACACCTGCTCTACCTGATTTAAAGAGGGAAAATTTCTGACTGAGATTATTCAAACAATAAGGCATGTTCCACGTTTTTGAAGCTTAAACATGTACGGGTTATTAGAATTTAGCTTTCTCTGCGCCCAGACCTACAGAAAATATCATCATTTGGTTGCATATGACACACACAAGGTAGATGCAACAAATCTCACATAGCTAATACATTTTTCACTTTTCGCGTAAATCACACACAAGAGAGGAAATTCACGTGTTGAATGCATTGTGTCTGTCACTGAGCTTACTTAGTCACTCACTCTGCATTTATTGGGTTCACATCCTCCACATCAGCTTTTCTTTGGCGATAATAGGGCATTCCGTTTAACTCTGTACGTATTTCTGGTGGTGTCTTTCTGTGTAAAATTCGGAGGAACCATTGACATATTTGGAGTTGACAGACTCTGTGTGTTGTTGATTCAGATCAGAGGTTACGACCAAAACTGATAAAAAATCGAAATCTGTTCATAATATTCTCTTCTTTTTAATCAGTTATGTATTCAGTATTTAATATAATGTACTATTTTATAAAGAGGGATATGCACCTCATTTTTCAACTGCTTCCTGAAATTGCTCTGTGTGACGGCGTATATACAAGTGTTTGTACAGCAGCTTAGGAGCTGCAGCATGAAACCTATTTTCAATACAAAAAGGGGCATATCTCCATAAATCACCGCCATATTAAATATTCTCCACCACATAGAATACGCCATGAATATGGACCATAAGACGATGAAATTCCCGGAGACCGCAAATAGTAAAATTATGGATTTTCTTCGACTCTCAATCTCTGGGTCTTTGTGACTGTTTACATTGCTTGCATTTCGCAGTCGGCTGCGTGCTCTGCTGCTCACTGAAATGTGCCGGACGGTTAAAACATTGAGAAGTAAAATCAGAACAAATGGGAACCCTGGCGTCAAAATATTATGCACTACCTCAGTGGCACCCCAAAACCGTGAGATCTTAATTCTGGTACTCATGTAACAAAACCATGGGCTGTTGTTCAGCCTGTACCAAACTGTCAGCATAAAATACCAGGGGATGTCCTTTAAAGTGCTCAGAATCGCAACTGTTCCCAAGACCCAGGCCGCCGTTTTATCGGTGCAGTATCCACTTCTCACCTTCTGACAACAAATGACAATGAATCGATCAAAGGTGAAAGCGACGGTGAACCAGACAGAGGAGTCAGTAGCCGCATAAAGCAAAGCAGCGTGAATGTTGCACACTGGAATTAACTTCACACTTATTAACTGATACGCAATTGGAATCTGCCTCAATATCAGGTCCAGGAAAACTACCAATAGATCTGCCGTTGCCATGGCCACCAGGTAGCAAGTAGTTGAACTGGAAAGTCCACATTTTCCCCGAGACAATATCACAATCGTCACTACGTTAACTGTGAGGATAAATAATATAATTAAGAGAAACAGTGACAATGTACAATGTCAACAAACCAGGCGGGGAGAACGAGTGTGTGTTCAATTTCTTGATTGCCGAGAGTGCGTTGATGGAAATTACCGTACATCCCGTCAAAAGCGTTTTGATATCATCTTTGTGCAGTATTGATAAACAAACTGATTAACCCATCTTCCCTGCAACGTCTTAAAAGGAAATGGGAAGGGTCAATAAAATGTGAAAAATCCGTGATAATAAAGATGAATAATGAAGTACACATGTACATCAAAATATGAATTATAAGTGCCCAATAAATATGATTATCTGCTTCATTAATGCTTGTTCGCCAGTTCCTGGCCTTTACTCGGTCATGAGATGGTATCATGCAGAATTCTGGTTCAGAATTTTAAACTATTTCATTCGAAATAACTCTAAAGCTCCAAGTGTGGCAGAAGTGGTGAGTAGCTGAGTAAATTAATCCTGCTGCCAATTTAGAATTGGGTATAGCAGTGCATGAGTAGCATAAGATGAAATGTCAAAAAAGGAGAAATAGTCAACGGGAACAGTGAGCCAAATATGAGAACGCGTGATAGCACGTCCAGGCAATATGAGACATTGATGAGGCAGAGGATAAGAAACAGAATGATCGGCAAATAATTAGTGTCTAGAACTTGGAGCCTCTATCGCCATCCTATCGCTGTTTGGAATGAGGTTTACCTTTATGCCCAATCCCCATCTTTCTTGCATGGAGACTGGAATGTATCTAATTCTAAAACAACTAAATGTTGGAAAACCTACCAATTCTCGGGACAGTTATCCCTAACGTTCGCAACCCTCTTGTGCAGAAGTGTTATTGCATCTAACACATGAAGTACTGACTACTGTCGTGAGCACCTGACTCTTTGAAGTGGACTACATATGTTCAGGCAATATTAATTCTGCTTAACTACCCAGTCAAACTCCTTCAAAATCCAGTGCTGCAATCTGATCACCTCTCGGTTCTTTAGAAACTGTACACAAAATAAAACCCCACAGTATGTATTACTTCACAATCCGTCGGCGCGCATAAGCCATGACCCTAATTAATGACGCACATTTGACTTGCTCCATTAAAAGCATGACCTATCTCAGA
This sequence comes from Scyliorhinus torazame, assembly GCF_047496885.1. NCBI lineage: Eukaryota > Metazoa > Chordata > Chondrichthyes > Carcharhiniformes > Scyliorhinidae > Scyliorhinus > Scyliorhinus torazame. The sequence continues at coordinate 33,955 of NW_027308521.1, read as the reverse complement.
TATGGAGACTGTAACATCGCACATTTTTGCAGGTAGTATCCCAGTGAATTACCGTCACGTTGTTAATACATTATCACGCAGTTCTCCACTCGACTTGCAATTTCACTTACCACTCGTTCATTCAGCAGCACGCTAACGGTATGCAAGAAGATTAGAGGCCGCTCGATCTGGTTTATTCGGTGGGCATATAATTATAATTAATTCTGAGAGACAAGATAAACTGTCACGGAGAAAGCAGGGGTTTTACAATGATAACCAAATTGAAAAATGTCAACTCAGTCGATCTTATTCTGGAATTAACCACGAGGTGTGATGAGGCTGGTGTAGAGAACTTGGTGTCGATTTTCATAAAGGTCACAGATGTGAAACCGGATAAAATGTGTCTCCCCAGGGGCATAACGGTGGCGCAGTGGTGAGCACTGCTGCTTCACGGCGCAGCGGTCCCAGGTTCCGTCTCTGACTCACTCTCTGTCTGCAGTTTGTACATTAGAATTTGCAACATATATTACAGCACAATACAGATCCTTCGGCCCACGATGTTGTACCGAACATTTATCATAATCTCAAATCAACCTAACCTACACCCCTTCAATGTACTGCTGTCCATGTATCTGGGCAGGAGTCGCTGAAATGACCCTAATGACTCTGACTTCATCCCCTCCGCTGGCAATGCATTCGACGCACTTACCACTCTCTGTGCAAAGAACCTACCTCTGACATTCCTCTTATACCTTCCTCCAGTCATCTTAAACTATGTCCCTCGTGACAGTCATTTATGCCCTGGGGTAAAGTCTCTGGGATCAACTCTATCCATGCCTCCCAGCACCTTGTTTACCTCTATCATGTACCTCTCTTCCTTCTTCTCTCCAGTTGGAAAATCCCTAGCTCCCTCAACTTGTATTCATAAGACAGTCCCTCCAGTCCAAGCAGCATCCTAGGAAATCTTCCCTACACCCTCTCCAATGCATCCTATATAATGAGTAGCACAGAACTGACACCAATATTCCAAGTGTGGTCTAACCAGGATCCTAAGCTGCAGCAAAATCTCGCGGCTCTTAAACACAATCCCCCTGTTAATGAAAGCCAACACGCCATACACTTTCTTAACAATCCTATCAACGTGGCTGGTAACTTTGATGGATCTATACATGTGAACCCCAAGATCCCTCTGTTCCACCACACTTCCCAGAATCCTGCCTTTAACCCTGTTTTCAGAATTCAAATTCGACTTTCCAAAATGAATCACTTCACATTCATCTAGGCTGAACTCCATCTGCCACTTTTCAGCCCGGCTCTACTTCTTGTCAATGTTCTGCTGTAACCTACAACAGCCCGCGACACTATCTAAAACTCCACCAAACTTCGTGATACCGGCAAACTTACTAATGCACTCTTCCACTTCCTCATCCAAGTCATTTGTAAAAATCACAAAGAGCAGAGGTCCCAGAACAGATCCCTGCGGGACACCACGGGTCAGCAACCTCCAGGCGGAATACTTTCCATCCACTACCACCTGCGGTCTTTAAAACCCCAACAACTCTCGGAATCAAGAGGTGTCGTCTCATCCCTCTCCGAGCTTTCTTGCTGACCATCTTGAATTTGTGATCCGTCGTCACTGGCATGTTCACTCGTGGAAACAGAACATCCATCTTTAGCTCGTCAAAATTGCACAGAATTTTGAACACCTTTATAAGATGACCTCTTACTCTTCTCTGTTCCAAGGAGAAAACGTCGAATTTATCCTATCTTTCCTTGGATCTAAAATTAGTCATTCTTGGTATCATTCTAGCAAAGTTCCTCTGTACTTTCTCCAGGCCTTCAACATCCTTCCCTAATCTGGTGCCCAGAATTGCACACAATACTACAAATGTTGTCTGACCAATGATTTGGCGAGGTGCAGTATCTCTGCCTTAATTTTTTACACTATGCCTCTATTTATAACCCCACGCTACAAGCCTTCCTACAAACTGTTTCAGCGGGCCTCGCTCCTTCAGACCATTGAGAGCTTGAACTCCTATGTCCCTCTGCTCCTGTACCCCACTAAAAAGGTTACAATTGGGCCTATATTTGTTCCCAATGTTTCTTCCACCAAAATGCATTTTCTGACATTCTGCTGCATGAAAGTTCATCTGCCAGGTGTCTGCCCATTTGTCGAACTTGTCAGTCACCCTCCGAGGTCTCGAAGCGTCATCCTCACAATTAACTGTTCCCCCTAGTATAGTATCACCTGCAAATTTAGAGACTTGGCCCTCAACACCCACTTGGACATCATTTGTATTGAACAGATTACCATCTCTTTACCCCGGAAATTTGAATTTGAAAGACTGCAGCAATGTGTGAAGGGATTGGTGGACAGGACATTTTCCCCAGAGGAAAGATGGGTGGATGAGCCCCGCGTGACTTATATCACATCTTCCGACTGTAATCACGATTCTCCAGCCCTCCCAGCGCATTTTTCTCGATTATCGATTCCTGCCGCATGGGATTTCTCACTGCGGGCAGCCCACACCACCGGGCACCTCGGGGCTGGGGCGCGCTGCCGGAGGAACAGACAATTCCACCAGCGCAGATTTCGCCCATAGGCGGGATTCTCCCGTTACCCAGCTGCTTTTTCTCGGCGGCTGTATTCTATCTTCACGGAGCTTATCTGGAGCCACTTCACGCCATTGTGAAATCCGCTCACTCGGGGGCGCTACCGGCGGGAAAAATAAATTGGCACCGACCAAGGAATTCTAGCCTCGTGTTCACTGCAGCATGACCTGAGCATCCTTCAGCGGATAATACAGAGAATCCCATGCAGTGTTCGTGCGTAATGCGCCTGCAGTTAGTTTGCACATGATAAGAAATCGTGTAGAGAGATAAAGAGAGAGAAATTCACAATCATCAACTCAAAATTGAATTCTGCAAGTGCCACAATTCTTGGGATCTGCCCGTGTAGGATTTGCCTACGGAATTCCCAAAATTACAATAGTGCACTCACCGCTTTTCTGGCAATTCGTGTTTGAGGATGGGTTTGGAGCAGAGAGGGAGAAATAGGAGAGGGAGATTTCAGCAGAGAGGGTGGTGGGGGAAATTAGGGTTCAGATGGGGGCCAAAGGGCTTACTATCTCTGCTCTGTCTGACTCGATCTAAATGCTTGTCAAATGTTTGAAGTGGACTCAACGCAACTGAGTGAGCCCTGTTCCGGTGATGTCATGCATGGCTAGCCATGCCTGCCAATCACCCCACACAAGTCACTGACGGCAAGGGGGCATGTACTGTACAACACTTATAGTTTTTGTATTTGTGTATGTGTCCATATCTCGATGCATCGCTGCCTCGCTCTTCCTGTCTCTAACTCTTCCTCTATCTACCCGTCTGTTTTCCCTGTCTGTTTGTATCTATGTTTCTGTCTGTCTGTCTGTGTCGGTCTGCCTGTCGGTCTCTCTGTCTATCTGTCTCTCTCTCTCTCGCTCTTTAACCCCACCTCGCCGTCTCACCTCTCCCGCTGTCTCCCGTCTCTGCCTCTCCGCAACATTGGTACAATGATTCAGACAGACGGACAGAGAGGGAGAGACGCACGCACAGAGCAATCTAATTTTTGCAAACTAAGAAAGCTGAATTCAAATGCACCACTTTTCATTTCACGCTCATAATTATCTACATGCTTTGAACACAATTTTTATTCCACAATCACACACACTTCTCGTTAAAGGACTTCGAATCCAGGCCAAAGAGAATTCTTCACAGCCCATGGTTTATTTTTTGATGTGATTTCACGACTAAAATTTTGGGAATTCTGCAGGCAACGTTTGCATTAGAAAGCGAGCGAAGACGGAGAGAGCGACAGGATCAGAGAGCGTGCGAGAGAAAGAGAGAGAGAGAACGAGAAAGAGAGAACGAGTAAGAGAGAACCTGTTTTCCTGCGACTTGCCACAGTGGCCGCAAAGGGGAGTTGATTCAGCCTGAATCCCCAATCGAGGGAGCGGGACTGACATGAAAATTGTCGCTCTGGAAAAGCTCTGTTCTCATCGGATACATGGCGCTTGTGTGTGAGGCAGACAGAGTTATGGGATTGCCAGAATCAAATGGAACGCGCAGCAACATTGAATTCAGTCGACTGAATATATTCGGGGATTGGGGGAATGTGTCTGTTCATTTCTTTCAGCTTGCGGACCCACCCGCAGACTCACTCTCCAGTCATTTCTCTCCATATTTACTCTTCGAATAAAACGTGAAAAATGTGATTTGTCCTGATTTCAATTGGGAGGTTAGGGACGGTCCGGGTTTAATAGAGACGCAGGATATTCAGATTGTCTATGTCCCTTATACGTTGCTTCTGGGACATTGCTCTGCACGGCAACAGCTCATCGTTAATGTAACGACTTCCTTAATGTTGCTGGGGTCCTGGAATTGAATTTCGAAGTGTGAGGCTTGTAACGTATTGTTGTAATCGCCGAATATCTTCTGTGCTGAAAAATGAACAATACATTGGACAGTTAATTACCATGTTGGTGAAGTGGTGGTGGTGAAGTGGAGGAGAGGGTTCTGTGGGTTGGGGGTGCGTGTGGGGGGCGCTGCTACCTGTGAGGTTGTGTGTGTGATGGAACTTTGATTTAGGTCAATGAGTTATCTAAAGTGTACTAGCATTCCCGCACTCCACTCCCTCAACCCCACCCACACCTGCTCTACCTGATTTAAAGAGGGAAAAGTTCTGGCTGAGATTATTCAAACAATAAGGCGTGTTCCACGTTTCTGAAGCTTAAACATGTACGGATTATTAGAATTTAGCTTTCTCTGCGCCCAGACCTACAGAACATATCATCATTTGGTTGCATATGATACACACAAGGTAGATGCAACAAAACTCACACAGCTGATACATTTTTCACTTTTCGCGTAAATCACACACAAGAGAAGAAATTCACGTGTTGAATGCATTGTGTCTGTCACTGAGCTTATTTAGTCACTCACTCTGCATTTATTGGTTTCACATCCTCCACCTCAGCCTTTCTTTGGCTATAATAGTGACAAATCCCAAATTTCTTTACCCTTCAGTCTGGCCTCAATAAAAGTCGAGATGGATTTGCAGGCACAGCATTAGTTATTTTATTTGGCTTGCAAGCCTGATTCATTTCACAGAAGCATAGGACACATCCAGTCCCCTACACCCGGAAAGCGAATGAACAAAGAGACAAAGGGATTTCTGCAAATAAATTCAAATGGTATCAATTTTCACATACACGATTCCCATAGGTCATCCTATACCCCTCCTGACCTGGTCATACATTCTGATTGGCTCACTTCTCATCCCTTCCTCGGGCCCCCTTATTACCCAGCATCCTTTTCTCCTCCTTTGGTGGTCACACCTCCTCCTTGCTTTGCCATGCGGTCTGAAATCCTTTGTCTGTGAACTCACCAGAATGAGACTGGCCTATCTCTACATTACAGTAACTAATACTCTAAAGTAACTATATTATATCACATTCGTCATTCCCTCCTTTTATCATTCCTTGATAACCGAACTATCCAATCCATAGCTACGGTCCCTCATCTAAAAAGATCCGTCGCTGCATTTCCAATTCCTGGCGTAGCCCCCCTTCATCTGCTGCACCCTCATGGATTTTGACAGCCAAGATTTCAGGGGCGTTGATCTGTTCCAGTGTACCCCGCATTCTACCCATCACACATTTAAGGATGGCTGGGCCCACAAAGATGCAGCCGATAGCCACCACTAAATACATGGTCATATTTATCAACCAGTCCTTCCAACCTCCAATTCCCCAGTTACCCAAGAGCCAGGATCCCGCATTCCGTCCAGGTGATCCCGTATGTGATCCATAAATTTAGTGATGTGAGCGGTTAAGTCTTGAACTGCCATGATACACTTGCTCTGTACTATGGCGCATGACCCACCCTTACGGGCCAGAAGATAGTCAAGAGCATACCGGTTCTGCATTGCAAACAACCGCAGCTTGTTATTGCCTTGGTTATTGCCCCGAGGGCTCCCAAAGTTTCATTTCCCAAAATGGTAAGGCCACAAATAAAATAGTTTCTAGCGCTGACAGCCAAGGAACCCCCCAGACCTCCCAGTGTCAAGGCGCTCCGAATCCCCCACCCAGCTGAGTGGCCCTGGTTGGGTGCGAGAATCTGAGGTTTTTTCCAGTTCTCGCAGAATTCAGCTGAGACTGCCCGACGAGCTAACTGATTATGCAGCATCCACGCCGAGCGGCAGGCGACAGTGGTCAGGACTAGAGTCCCAATAGCAATTTGGCGGGGAAATGGGGGTGACAAAACATTAGTTGCTGTCCCATTGAAAAAAAAGTAGTATCCTTTTTCCGTGTACAGGTGAGCATCACAATCAGTATATCGGTTGCGTCGGGATCCCCCAGTAGCCCAATTTATCCAGCTTTGAAACGCCCATTCGGGCCGCCTAGCAATGCGGAAAGCCCTAGTCCCAACAGTGATATGAGAGACATTCGCCCAGCCACAAAGGAGCTGGAGGCCGGCGTTCAATGGAACGCAGGTGGTGTTATAACAAACGCATTGGCCAGACGCCTGGGTGATATGACACCTCCTCTCCGTAAAGGTGGGGAACAGACATGTTATATTCGTTGCCACCTCTACCAGCAAACAGCCGTACCCTTCACTGCTGAAACAATTCTCGTACGACCGGTTGTCTCTATTGGGAGTGAAGTGGCTAGGTATGTACGCCCTCCACCGTTGCAACCTATCATGCTGTGAGTGGGAATTATCCCGAGGAAGGGGAAGGCAAATAGTCGGTGTTGCTGAACCCGGATCGTAAGGAAGAGTGACTTGCTCGGGCGGTGGCTCGGAACGCTGACAATGAACCACCGTTTGGGGAGTGCCCCAAAGCGGTGAAACAGAAAATAACCTAGACACCGCTGCGGGGTTCGGGTAGCAGACAAACCGTCCCTAGCCATACAAGCGGTGGTAATTCTGGTAGAAGAGATTCATACTACCCGGGTTTTCCTCAGTTTGGCCTCTAAATTAATTAAGTGTATCTCCTGATAACCTACATTCTAGTTGTACTCCCCTTCTCACACGCTCCGTCCTGTCTCTAGTCCCCCTCTCTCTCCCACAACCTCTTCCTACTCTCTCCTGACGGTCTGATGTTACCTTTATCGCACCAATCTTAACACATCCAAAATCAAATTTACATGTACTCCAAAAAAAAGGCAATGTTCATGTAATGTTCCCTTCCCATCGCCGGGACCGGTGCAATTGTTTCATGGTTAGGTGGATTGGCCATGAGAAATTGCCCTTAGTGTCCAAAATTGCCCTTAGTGTTGGGTGGGGTTACTGGGTTCTGGGGATAGGGTGTGGAGTGTTGACCTTGGGTAGGGTGCTCTGCTCCAAGAGCCGGTGCAGACTTGATGGGCCGAATGGCCTCTTTCTGCACTGAAAATTCTATGATAATCTATGATGAGTCCTGCATTGTCCGTGAACTTGATGACCTTCCATGAGTCGATACCATGTCCTCGTAAATGGGGGCAGCGAAGAACATCACCTCTGCATAAACGAAATGTCCTTGTAGTTTGGTTGGGGTTACAAATGTAGATAATATTTCCCTTTTCCATGTCCGTCGCCAAGAACACTCCAAGCGAGGTGAGGCCGTAGATCACACGTAGCCACCCCGTCATGTTCCACACCTGTAAAATAGCACTGGGGAAGGGAGGCAGGTTAATCTGTCCAAGAAAATGAGGCCCGTTATCAGAACTCAACTGAGCTGGTATACTGTACCGGGGAATGATTTCCCGCATCAGAACTTTAACCACAGTAGCAGCTTTATTATCGATAGTCGGATACGCCTCAACCCATCTGCTGAACACATCCACAATGACAAAAACATATTTATAACATTGACACCTTTCCAACTCAATGTAATCCATTTGGAGCGGCTCAAAGGGACCACTGGCCAACGGGGTTCGCCCCATACCACAAGGGATACCTTTGCCGGTGTTATATTGCTGACAAATCAAACACCGAGTGCTGATATTCTGAGCCACCCCTGCATTTTAGGGTGCCACCAAGTGTTCAGCAACAAATCACTACTCCCCCGAGCCCCACAGTGAGTTGCAAAGTGTACACATTCAGTGACCCATAAAGCCAGTACATCGGACATACAAGTCTGATGTGCTGGCGTGGTCCATAAAGAGGAAACAAACTCATATGTACAACCTAACCGTTTGCACATTTGTTTATCACTCTCAGGAGCGTCCTCCTGTAACCTTATGACGTCTTGGATGGTTGGCATTGGCTTGTCAGAGGCAGACCTATTTATTGCAGAACGTTTAGTCTGACTTAACATTTTAGGCACCATCACTTGCTGAATTTGCGCGGCTGTCCGCGCTGCACAATCTGCTTGTTCATTACCAACGTCAACTGGAGTCTTACCGTTTGTGTGGGCAGCGCATTTAATGACGGAAATCTGCGCGGGCATAAGGAGGGCCTGCAGTAAGTCATTACCTAAACCCCGGTGGGTTATTTGACCACACATAATCATGTCAGGTTGTTCTGACGAAATATCACTCAAATCGTCCCTTATTGTGGTAGGCTAATCAAGGCTAAACAGTCGTGGCCAGGTGCGTCTTCATGGACAGGGGGACCACTAAGAAAACAGGCTGGATTGATAGTGGTACAGTGTTTAAATTTCAGACGTGGATTGTTCAAAAGGTATATCTCAAACCTATTCTGACGAGCTGCGGTAAGATGCTGAGTCTGCAGTTGCCTCAGTAGTGCGATGACCGAGTGGGAGCTATACACCGGAATATCCTGTTGGAGAGTGAGAGCATGTAACGGCTGTGCGATGGCATTGATTGAACGTAAATCCTGTACTAATCAGTACTGGTCTGGCTTGGCTGGTTTAGACACAGCAAGTATGGGGGTGTTACATTCTGATTGGTAAGGGACCAAAATACCCTGTTGCAACAGCTCTCGGATTAATTTGTCATTAGACGGGGCTGCAGTCGAGTGTTAATCGTTTCAGGGACCTCAAAATATTTTATGGCAGTGCCGTCTGGCGTGACTTGAAGTGCATACTCTGTTGGATCTGAAGGATCCAGATCCCTCCTTCCCAGAGGCCCCAGATCGCTGGCATTGTACTGGTCGTTGACCTGACGTGTAATATGAGGGCTTACCGAAGCTGACTGTAGCCATATATGTGGTGGTATTGTAACAAAATCGGCTGTACCTTCTTTTCCCGTGACTGTGGCTGTAACTTTGACTGGCCATTCGGTCCCAATTACTGCCAGGTATTTGTCCTCCAACTCCCTGTTTTGTCCGGTTCTGTCATAGGCCAGGTTAACGTGATGCGGTGAATGTTCAATGTCTAACGTCCACCACTGGGGGGGTGATAGAAATATAGCGCTGTTGTCTCATCTTCCATGATTGAACCGTTACCCCTTCGTCTCCGCAATCTAGCTGTAGCTGGAAGATACACAGTAAATCTCGGGCCAACAAGTTACAGTCCAATCCAGTAGTCACTAAAAACTGATGATCCGCAGATTTATTCTCGTAAGTGACTGTCACAGGTTCAGAAATAGGATACTCACATACCTGTCCTTGGTACCCCGACAATTGCTGCGTGTGGTCGGATAGTGGCAGTCGAAGTTCTGATTGCACAGAAGACATGGCTGCTCCAGTGTCGATTACAAATGGGCGATGTTGATCTCCTATCTGCAGAGAGGTAATAGGTTCCCTGTCCGATTGCAGAGTCCTTATGACTAAATTAGCTAGTAAATCCTGTGTTGGTAAAGGGTTTGCCTGGGAGAAGTCAGTGTATCTCGTCTGTCCTCCCCTTGCTGGGTACCCCCTTCTTTAGGTCGGATAGCCTCCTTCTGTTGCCCGTCTTTGAAAGGGGCATTCCTGTTGCCAGTGATCTGCACGGCCGCAATTAAAACATGCATTGCTCGCTCTATATCTGCCCCGTCCTTTTTTCCCAGTAGACCAATGGCCCCTCAGAGGGGGCGGCGGTTGTAAAGCTGTTGGTGCATACGGTGGGCCATAAAGAGGAGCTGAGGGTCCCTTTGGGTGGGTTTGATATCCTCCCCTCGCTGATACACCCACCCAAAGTCACAATATTGGGGCTCCAGCTGGTAAGCTACCATTTCTGCCGCTTGTTGGGGTCGCAGATCATCCTTTTTCATTACATACTCAGTCTTGATCTTTGTAACTGAGCCTCCTTCCTGGCCTACACCCTCCTTCCAATAAAATCTGACTGCCCTTGCCATCTGGGAAGGGTCGTTCTCTGTCCAATTCATGTTATTACATTTCACAGCAGTAGCCACGGAAGGTGGTAGGCAATGCATTAACATAGCACAATATTGAGGGGAATTCTGACCATTTGGATATGGCAAGTCGCCTGACTGCCCACGGTAGATTTCATTGAACGTTCCAGAAATTCCTCTGGTTCTTCAATCTTCTTAGGTTTTAGGTCTAAGATAGCAGAAATATTTATGGGCTTTTGAAATGTGCTATTCAACGCATTCAGGATTTCTGCCCCTCTATCGTCGTCTAACGCATGGGCTTGCTGAAGTGTGGCGTGGCTAGCATAATTCAAGTGATTAAGATGGTACTCTGCTGGGGTTAAAACCTGCTGGACTAGGGCCCAGAGGTCCCTAGAATCAGCTTGATAAATTGTGATCGTAGTTCTCAGGGAATCCACGGACGCACCCAGGAGATTCTTTTCTATCTGGGATTGTAGCCATAATAGCCATCATCTCACTGGGTAGCCATGGGAAATAAACGTCTATCGTGGGCTGGGCCCCGGCAGTCACTGCGTCAAGGTTTGGTATCTTCCTAAGCGGCAACTGTCTCCGAGTCTCTAGCTATTTCCTCTGGTTCTTCCAAGACTTCGACGTCCCTCCCTGTCACTAGAGGGAGTTCTTTCTCGTCAGAATCATCCCTGGCATCTCCCTTTGTTCTCGAAATTTGCGGTTTCCCCTTGGTCTGAAGGGATTTAGGTGGTATGCTTAATTGTTTCTGGTTAGGATCAAGCCCTTCTCTCTCTGTCCGAGATCGGGTCCGAGGGATAACTGGGCTTGTGGAACAGAGCTCCTCTTCCCCTACTGATCGTGAAGATGGTAAATCGGGACCCACGCTATCAACAAAAATGGCTGGAGTGACTGGCATGATTGGGATCTGGGGAGCAGTGACTGGATATAAATTATTATACTATGGTGGTTCTGGAATTAGTGCAGACAATGCTAAAGGTGCAGTCGAAATCCTTTGCTGACATTTTCAATTTATCGAATTGGTCATTTTCTGTCAATTCAAGGCCAGCCATTGAACTACGTAGCCCATCTTTTGTTTGACCCGAGCCTTTCCTGTCTTTACTTGCGCGGTTTTTTTTTTTGAATGCACATTCCTTTTTCAAGACCTGTAATGTATTTTGGTTACCCTGTTCACTGATTGGAATTCCCATTTTAAGGGCATTGTCCTGCCAACTTGATAACATGATCTTATCTCTTTCCTCTTGACAATATTGTCTCCATAATCTAATTAACTCTTTGGCTTTCATACTTTGGCTCTTTCTTTTTTTTTATTATATATATTTTTTTATTTGCTTATTTATAACCAATGGCAATTTTTGCTCCTTGGCAAAATGATTGAAAAGGTTCTAACAGTGTTCTTTTAAAACTTAAAATGTTTTAAAATTCAAATTGAATTACTGCAACTTGCAAGCTTAGCTCTGGTCTCAACTCAGAACTAAATTTACGATTTGCTTAACACAAACTTGTGTAACATTTACAACTTAATTTATTCTTTATCTTAACAATTTTTCTTTTAACAAGTTTTTCTTACGTTCTCAAAAATGTTGGCTGCTATCAATGAGGGAGCAGTTAGCTGCGGTGATGTATACCGGAGCGAAGTCAACTGTCATCTCCAGATTTACACTTTTTAAAATGGTGTCAGTGAGTTTCTTTAAGTTTCTATTAATTCACAAATAAAATAAGATAAACATTATTTCAAGTAAGTAAAACTTAAGATTCTGGCAATTTCAATCAATTGCTTTCGAAAATAATAACTTTCATCAAAGAGGTGGAGAAACCCACTGGTTTCCTTTAATTAATTCAAATCGTAACTTTGCTGGAGTTCACTGACTCAAAGGAAAGGTATCCGATTCCACTACAGGCTGCTGCTGTTATCTCAAGGCCTGAGTGAGAAGCACTGTCTGTCGTCTTTAACTTTGGCTGCTGCTGTTAACCCTTTGCGTGACTTCTGCTTTAACTAACATGCAGCATCCAGTTCTATGGATGTTCTTTGTTTTGAAATTTATCCAAGCAATTCCCCATAATCTCAACTAGTCCTCAGAACTGCGTTTTTCGCCATTACAGTCCAAGGGTACAATTTTGGCTAAATCAACTATAGATTTAAAACACTCACACATGGAATTGAATCATCTGTTTTAGATGTTGCATCAACCCATAACCTAACCCAAGCCGAATCAGAACTCACACATGGAGTTGAACCATCTGTTTTAGATGTCACATCAACCCATAACCTAATCCAAGCCGAATCAGAACTCACACATGGAGTTGAACCATCTACAGATGTAAAAACACTTATTTAACTGAACCTTCATCTGCTGAAGTCACATCAGTTCATCAGCAACACAAATAACCCAAAACTGAACTATCAATTATGATATCCCATCAGTTTAATTTTCTAATCCCCAGACTGACCTTTGATTTCGTCGAGACGATCTTTCCATACCAACCGCGAGTGACCAGACTAATCAGACGATAAGAAGAGGGGAAAAACCAATGCGCGGTCATTTTCCAGCTATACATTGTGGGCCCCTTCTTCCCACTCTCCCTGTTCATAATCAGTCTAATTCTGATTTCACGGTTAGTCAGAACCGTCTTGAGAAAGCCCGGCTTTCCGACAACAAATGACAAATCAAATTTCTTTACCAGTCAGTCTGGCCTCAATAAAAGTCGAGATGGATTTGCAGGCACAGCATTAGTTATTTTATTTGGCTTGCACGCCTGATTCATTTCACAGAGGCATAAGACACATCTCGTCTCCTACACCCCGGAAAGCGAATGAACAAAGAGACAAATGGATTTCTGCAAATAAATTCAAATGGTATCAAGTTTCAGATACACGATTCCCATAGGTCATCCTATACGCCTCCTGACCTGGTCATACATTCTGATTGGCTCACTTCTCATCCCTTCCTCTGGCCCCTTATTACCCAGCATCCTTTTCTCCTCCTTTGGTGGACACAGCTCCTCCTTGCTTTGCCATGCGGCCTGAAATCCTTTGTCTGTGAAATCACCAGAATGAGACTGGCCTATCTCTACATTACAGTAACTAATATCTCTAAAGTAACTATTTTATATCACATTCGTCAGAACCACCTAGAGAAACACACTGACAATTGGAACTGAATCACTGAATGGTCACAGTTACAGAGGCAGCTACACCCCAGAGTGCAATGGAACCACCCAGAGAAACACACTGACAATTGGAACTGAATCACTGAACGGTCACAGTTACAGAGACAGCTACACCCCAGAGTGCAGTGGAACCACCCAGAGAAACACACTGACAATTGGAACTGAATCACTGAACGGTCACAGTTGCAGAGGCAACTCCATCCCAGAGTGCAGAGGATCCACCCAGAGAAACACACTGACAATTGTAACTGAATCACTGAATGGTCAGAGTTACAGAGGCAGCTGCACCCCAGAGTGCAGTGTAACCACCCAGAGAAACACACTGACAATTGGAACTGAATCACTGAATGGTCACAGTTACAGAGGCAACTGGACCCCAGTGTGCAGTGGAACCACCCAGAGAAACGCAATGACAATTGGAACTGAATCACTGACTGGTCACAGTTACAGAGGCAGCTACACCCCAGAGTGCAGTGGACCCACTCAGAGAAACACACTGACAATTGGAACTGAATCACTGAATGGTCAGAGTTACAGAGGCATCTGCACCCCAGAGTGCAGTGGAACCACGCGGAGAAACTCACTGACAATTGGAACTGAATCACTGAATGGTCCCAGTTACAGAGGCAGCTACACCCCAGAGTGCAGTGAAACCACCCAGAGAAACACACTGACAACAGGAACAGAATCACTTTGAATGATCACAGTTACAGAGGCAGCTACACCCGAGAGTGCAGTGGAACCACCCAGAGAAACACACTGACAATTGGAACTGAATCACTGAATGGTCACAGTTATAGAGGCAGCTATACCCCAGAGTGCAGTGGAACCACCCAGAGAAACATACTGACAATTGGAACTGAATGACTGAATGGTCACAGTTAGAGAGGCAGCTACAGTCCAGAGTGCAGTGGAACCACCCAGAGAAACACACTGACAATTGGAACTGCATCAGTGAATGGTCAGAGTTACAGAGGCAGCTGCACCCCAGAGTGCAGTGCAACCACGCGGAGAAACTCACTGACAATTGGAACTGAATCACTGAATGGTCAGAGTTACAGAGGCATCTGCACCCCAGAGTGCAGTGTAACCACCCAGAGAAACACACTGACAACTGGAACTGAATCACTTTTAATGGTCACAGTTACAGAGGCAACTGCACTCCAGTGTGCAGTGGAACCACCCAGAGAAACACACTGACAATTGGAACTGAATGGCCACAGTTACAGAGGCAGCTACACCCCAGAGTGCAGTGGACCCACCCAGAGAAACACACTGACAATTGGAACTGAATCACTGAATGGTCACAGTTACAGAGGCAGCTACACCCCAGAGTGCAGTGGAACCACCCAGAGAAACACACTGACAATTGGAACTGAATCACTGAATGGTCACAGTTACAGAGGCAGCTACACCCCAGAGTGCAGTGGACCCACTCAGAGAAACACACTGACAATTAGAACTGAATCACTGAATGGTCACAGTTACAGAGGCAACTACACCCCAGAGTGCAGTGGACCCACCCAGAGAAACACACTGACAATTGGAACTGAGTCACTGAATGGTCACAGTTACAGAGGCAGCTACACCCCAGAGTGCAGTGAACCCACCCAGAGAAACACACTGACAATTAGAACTGAATCACTGAATGGTCACAGTTACTGAGGCAGCTATACCCCAGAGTGCAGTGCAACCACCCAGAGAAACACACTGACAATTGGAACTGAATCACTGAACGGTCACAGTTACAGAGACAGCAACACCCCAGAGTGCAGTGGAACCACCCAGAGAAACACACTGACAATTGGAACTGAATCACTGAACGGTCACAGTTGCAGAGGCAACTCCATCCCAGAGTGCAGAGGATCCACCCAGAGAAACACACTGACAATTGTAACTGAATCACTGAATGGTCACAGATAAAGAGGCAGCTACACCCCAGAGAGCAGTGGACCCACGCAGAGAAACACACTGACAATTGGAACTGAATCACTGAATGGTCACAGATAAAGAGGCAGCTACACCCCAGAGAGCAGTGGACACACGCAGAGAAACACACTGACAATTGGAACTGAATCACTGAATGGTCAGAGTTACAGAGGCAGCTGCACCCCAGAGTGCAGTGGAACCACGCGGAGAAACTCACTGACAATTGGAACTGAATCACAGAATGGTCAGAGTTACAGAGGCACCTGCACACCAGAGTGCAGTGTAACCACCCAGAGAAAAACACTGACAACTGGAACTGAATGACTTTAAATGGTCACAGTTACAAAGGCAACTGCACCCCAGTGTGCAGTGGAACCACCCAGAGAAACACACTGACAATTGGAACTGAATGGCCACAGTTACAGAGGCAGCTGCACCCCAGAGTGCAGTGGACCCACTCAGAGAAACACACTGACAATTGGAACTGAATCACTGAAAGGTCACAGTTACAGAGGCAGCTACACCCCAGAGTGCAGTTGACCCACTCAGAGAAACACACTGACAATTAGAACTGAATCACTGAATGGTCACAGTTACAGAGGCAGCTACACCCCAGAGTGCAGTGGAACCAACCAGAGAAACACACTGACAATTGGAACTGAATCACTGAATGGTCCCAGTTACAGAGGCAGCTACACCCCAGAGTGCAGTGGAACCACCCAGAGAAACACACTGACAATTGGAACTGAATGGCCACAGTTACAGAGGCAGCTACACCCCAGAGTGCAGTGGACCCACCCAGAGAAACACACTGACAATTGGAACTGAATCACTGAATGGTCACAGTTACAGAGGCAGCTACACCCCAGAGTGCAGTGGAACCACCCAGAGAAACACACTGACAATTGGAACTGAATCACTGAATGGTCACAGTTACAGAGGCAGCTACACCCCAGAGTGCAGTGGACCCACTCAGAGAAACACACTGACAATTAGAACTGAATCACTGAATGGTCACAGTTACAGAGGCAACTACACCCCAGAGTGCAGTGGACCCACCCAGAGAAACACACTGACAATTGGAACTGAGTCACTGAATGGTCACAGTTACAGAGGCAGCTACACCCCAGAGTGCAGTGAACCCACCCAGAGAAACACACTGACAATTAGAACTGAATCACTGAATGGTCACAGTTACTGAGGCAGCTATACCCCAGAGTGCAGTGGAACCACCCAGAGAAACACACTGACAATTGGAACTGAATCACTGAACGGTCACAGTTACAGAGACAGCAACACCCCAGAGTGCAGTGGAACCACCCAGAGAAACACACTGACAATTGGAACTGAATCACTGAACGGTCACAGTTGCAGAGGCAACTCCATCCCAGAGTGCAGAGGATCCACCCAGAGAAACACACTGACAATTGTAACTGAATCACTGAATGGTCACAGATAAAGAGGCAGCTACACCCCAGAGAGCAGTGGACCCACGCAGAGAAACACACTGACAATTGGAACTGAATCACTGAATGGTCACAGATAAAGAGGCAGCTACACCCCAGAGAGCAGTGGACACACGCAGAGAAACACACTGACAATTGGAACTGAATCACTGAATGGTCAGAGTTACAGAGGCAGCTGCACCCCAGAGTGCAGTGGAACCACGCGGAGAAACTCACTGACAATTGGAACTGAATCACAGAATGGTCAGAGTTACAGAGGCATCTGCACACCAGAGTGCAGTGTAACCACCCAGAGAAAAACACTGACAACTGGAACTGAATGACTTTAAATGGTCACAGTTACAGAGGCAACTGCACCCCAGTGTGCAGTGGAACCACCCAGAGAAACACACTGACAATTGGAACTGAATGGCCACAGTTACAGAGGCAGCTGCACCCCAGAGTACAGTGGACCCACTCAGAGAAACACACTGACAATTGGAACTGAATCACTGAAAGGTCACAGTTACAGAGGCAGCTACACCCCAGAGTGCAGTTGACCCACTCAGAGAAACACACTGACAATTAGAACTGAATCACTGAATGGTCACAGTTACAGAGGCAGCTACACCCCAGAGTGCAGTGGAACCAACCAGAGAAACACACTGACAATTGGAACTGAATCACTGAATGGTCCCAGTTACAGAGGCAGCTACACCCCAGAGTGCAGTGGAACCACCCAGAGAAACACACTGACAATTGGAACTGAATGGCCACAGTTACAGAGGCAGCTACACCCCAGAGTGCAGTGGACCCACCCAGAGAAACACACTGACAATTGGAACTGAATCACTGAATGGTCACAGTTATAGAGGCAGCTATACCCCAGAGTGCAGTGGAACCACCCAGAGAAACATACTGACAATTGGAACTGAATGACTGAATGGTCACAGTTAGAGAGGCAGCTACAGCCCAGAGTGCAGTGGAACCACCCAGAGAAACAGACTGACAATTGGAACTGCATCACTGAATGGTCAGAGTTACAGAGGCAGCTGCACCACAGAGTGCAGTGGAACCATCCAGAGAAACACACTGACAATTGGAACTGAATCACTGAATGGTCACAGTTACAGAGGCAGCTATAGCCCAGAGTGCAGTGGAACCACTCAGAGAAACACACTGACAATTGGAACTGAATCACTGAATGGTCACAGTTACAGTGGCAGCAACACCCCAGAGTGCAATGGAACCACACAGAGAAACACACTGACAATTGGAAGTGAATCACTGAATGGTCACAGTTACAGAGGAAGCTACACCCCAGACTGCAGTGAAACCACCCAGAGAAACACACTAACAATTGGAACTGAATCACTGAATGGTCACAGTTACAGCGGCAGCTATACCCCAGAGTGTAGTGGACCCACCCAGAGAAACACACTGACAATTGGAACTGAATCACTGAATGGTCACAGTTATAGAGGCAGCTATACCCCAGAGTGCAGTGGAACCACCCAGAGAAACACACTGACAATTGGAACTGAATCACTGAATGGTCACAGTTACAGTGGCAGCAACACCCCAGAGTGCAGTGGAACCACACAGAGAAACACACTGACAATTGGCAGTGAATCACTGAATGGTCACAGTTACAGAGACAGCTACACCCCATAGTGCAGTGGAACCACCCAGAGAAACACACTGAGAATATGAACTGAATCACTGAATGGTCACAGTGGATTGAGGGATATCACTGAAACAATCTTAGATGTAGAGATGGGACTGATGGTGTCTGAGTGGACAGCATCATTTCTGTTAATGTTAGCTGAACAATGTGACCAACACAGTCCAGTGTTTGCAAAGAGGTCACTCACTCACAAAAATAATATTTGCTTTCTCTGAACCAAATATCGTAATCTGTTTGTTCACATCTTTGAAAAATAAGTTGAACGATGTCACAACCTCAATATCCTTGAGGTAGCTCCACAGGGCATTAATTAAAAGCTTGTGGAATATATAACCTCAGAGTTTTAGACAGAGAGATTGCCAACCGCAGGAAGGGACACATCACTTCACAGTGAAAATGCATGATCCAATTGATATGGTTGAGAAAGTATTCTACCCAATCCTGGCTATTGTCGGTGTTCCTGGTAAGTGACTGTCACCATTGAAGTTGTGTAAATCTGTGTGTGAGCGGCTCTCTGATTTTAAACTGGGACTGAAAATCTGATCCTGATCTCGTGCTCACTGTTATATAGACACCTGGTCAACGATATAATTCACTTAATTCAAATCTCGTTAATAATGTCTATGGTTTGAATCCATTTCATCAACTAACAATATACCTGCTTGTAACTCACTGGATCTTGGAATAGTGAAGTTATTATATTGAGTGGAATCTTGTATAATGTTAGATTGGATCTCAGTGAAGGCAATCGATCTGAAAGAAGGTTTAGTGGGAGTAAAAATGAAATCACACTGAGGGTGGATCACTAATCAGATTGAAATATCTGACAGCAGCGAAGAAGGATTACTGGAAGTATCGGTCAGTGTGGAATTGTACTGAATGTGGGTATGTCAGCAGAGTGGAGTATCGAATCCAATTATCTATCTATCACTGGGACTATCTTTCCGTGTGGAGTTCTATTGTGTGTGGGTCAGTAACTGGACTGAAATTAGTTGCTTCTGTTTTGAAATGCTGTATTTTATTGGGGAATGGTCGCTCCATTCTGTGGAGTTCTCTCTGTGTGTTTTAACTTTGGAATAGGCTGAAAACAAAGAGTTTGGCTGTGTTTTGAACATGTTTATATTTATTGTATGAAGTTAAATGTCTCAATCTCTGTTTTAGTTTGACATAGTCTAACAGGAACAGATATCACCCACACTCTAATATTTGATAAAACCCACAGTAGTGCAGTGTTCCAATAGGTTTTGTGATATTTTCTCATTTCTATTCATCCTGAAATGAACTCACATGTTTGATCAATTTTTATGGGTGTTTATAAACTGTGTTTCTGCTTCATACGATTTGTGAATCTATTCACCTGAACCCAGAAACCCCTCCAGTCCATTCACACACTTGTTTTCCAAGGAGTGATTGGGGGACTTATTGTTCTGAACAAAATGCAGCAGCGGACACTGATCTATCGGGACATTAATGTCCCATTGAAATACCCGCTTTGCAAATTCATAATTAATGTTGAATGTGTGCCTGTAATTAGTTGTATTCTTCCTCTGTATTCACTATCACTCTCAATTTGATTTTGTCTGTAAATTGTGTAATTATCATTCTGCTTCCCGATCCCAGACTGTTGATGGGAATGGTGAAGGAGAGTGATCCCAGTGCTGATCCTTGTGGAACACAACTTCTCACCTTCCACCAATCAGCCCAAATCCCTTTAACTCCTCTCCCTGTTTTCGGTGTGTGTCGCCAGCATGTGCCCATTCTGCTGCTGTGTCCCCTAACTCCACTGGCTCTGAGATTACTCATCAGTCTGTTATGTCGGATCTTACTGACGGCCTTTAGAAAATCAAATTGTTTCACATCTATCATACTACTCAGATCTATTATTTCTGGTAGTTATTGAAGTAATTGGATGAAATTTGTCAGAAATAATGTTGACTTTGGAATATGTGCCGACTATTTAGTATACTCTGTGTTACTGGATTTCTTGTAACTCATGCTTCTAATTCCATTTTTCCAACTGTTGACATTGTGACTGGAAGATTTTATTATATTCTGTTCTAAATTCAAGAATAACAGAGACCGACTTCTGCTTTTCAATTCTTTGGTAATTATTCTGTTGATGATCAGTGAATAGATAATATTTTGTCTCTGCTGTTTCTCACTGTTTATTTTATGAAAATGTGTTGTTGAAATCCATCCGCCTCCAGTAATCTCCCTCTACCTGGACCCCAACCTCTGGCCTCCTATCAGCTCTTGATCTTTTCACTGAGATCTGTCAGTGCGACATCGACCGTCTCAATTTCGCTGTACCTCTCACCAACACTATCCTGACTCACTCTAAACGTGCTCCAATCCTCTCTCTAATATCCAACTCTGACATGGTGATCTAAGCTGCTCACAAGGGCGGTGCCATTATTGTCTGGTGTCCTGACTTCTTCCTCACAGAGGCTGACCGTCAGCTCTCAGACCCATCCTGGTACCTCCCCCTGGACCAGCAGCACACCACCAAACATCATGATATTGTTTCCAGGACTTTCACTGACCTCGTTGACTCTGGATATCTTCTGTCCACAGCCTCGGACATCATAGTCCCGCAACCCCACACATCCTGCATCAACCTCCCGCTTCTACCTCCTTCCCAAAATCCACAAACAGGAAGGTCCCAGTACACCCATTATTTCGGTCTGTTCCAACCCCAACAAGATCATTTCTTCCGATCTTGATTTCATCCGCTTTACCCTGTTCTGCCCCTTTCCAAAGACATTGGCGACACAGTGACACAGTGGTTTGCACTCCTGCTTCACAGCACCCGTGTCCCCGGATCAATTCCCACCTTGGGTGACTGTCTGGGTCAAGACTGCACCTTTTCTCCGTGTCTGCGTGGGTTTCCTCCGGGTGCCCCGGTTGCCTCCCACAGTCCAGGTTAGGTGGATTGACCATGCTAAATTATTCCGTAGAGTCCAAAAGGAGGTGTAGGTTAGATTAAGGGGTTGATGAGATAGGCGGGGTAGTGAGCTTTAATGAGGTACTCTTTCAGAGGTTTGGTACAGACTTAATGGGCCGAATGACCTCCTTCTGCACTGTGGGGATTCTATGATTCCTGATTCCTCTGGTGCCATAATCAAGGTCCATTTCCCCGGCCCTAACCGCCTAATCTTCACAATGGATGCCCAATCCCTCTTCACATCCATTCCCCAACACAAGGGTTGTGTACAGATCCTCATACTCTGCTTCCTGTAAAGACAGCATCTGATTAAAGTCGACACTAAAGTCGGTGGAGTTGTGGACAGTGCGGAAGGATGTTACAAGTTACAGAGGGACATAGATAAGCTGCAGCGCTGGGCTGAGAGGTGGCGAATGGAGTTTAATGCAGAAAAGTGTGAGGTTATTCATTTTGGAAGGAATAACAGGAAGACAGAGTACTGGGCTAATGGTAAGATCCTTGGCAGTGTGGATGAGCAGAGAGATCTCGGTGTCCATGTACATAGATCCCTGAAAGTTGCCACCTAGGTTGAGAGGGTTGTTAAGAAGGCGTACGGCGTGTTAGCTTTTATTGGTGGAGTGATTACGTTTCGGGGCCTTGAGGTCATGTTGATGCCGTACAAATCTCCGGTGCGGCCGCATTTGGAGTATTGCGTGCAATTCTGGTCGCTGCATTACAAGAAGGATGTGGAAGCATTGGAAAGTGTGCAGAGGAGATTTACCAGAATGTTGCCTGGTATGGAGGGAAGATCTTATGAGGAAAGGCTGAGGGACTTGAGGCTGTTTTCGTTAGAGAGAAGGTTAATAGGTGACTTAATTGAGGCATATAAGATGATCAGAGGATTGGATAGGGTGGACAGTGAGGGCCTTTTTCCTCGGATGGTGATGTCTAGCACGAGGGGACATAGCTTTAAATTGAGCGGAGATAGATATAAGACAGATGTCAGAGGTAGGGTCTTTATTCAGAGAGTAGTAAGGGCGTGGAATGCACTGCCTGCAACAGTAGTGGACTCGCCTACACTAAGGACATTGAAATGGTCATTGGATAGACATATGGGCGACAAGGGAATAGTGTAGATGGGCTTTAGAGTGGTTTCACAGGTCGGCGCAACATCGAGGGCCGAAGGGCCTGTACTGCACTGTAATGTTCGATGTTCTATGTTCATTCTCCCACTTTCTCCGCCTCCATCGCTTCTGTTCTCATGATGGCGTCTTCGAAAATAGCCCGTCTGGCATTTCTGTCTTTTCCTTAACCGGTCTGTCCCCACCACCTTCCTTTGTTAACAGGGCTCTCAATCGTGTTCAATTCACTTCTCACACCTCTGTCCGCACACATCCCCCTCCCTCCCGGAAACATGATAGTGTCTCCCTCTCCTCACTTTCCACACCATCAGCATTCCCATTGAAAGGAAAATCCTCCTCCATTTCTGCCAACTCCAGCATGATGTCACCGCCAAACACATCTTCACCTCTCTCCAACCACCCCCCTCAATTTCTGAATTCCTCAGGAACCGCTCCC
Organism: Scyliorhinus torazame; assembly: GCF_047496885.1. Lineage (NCBI taxonomy): Eukaryota > Metazoa > Chordata > Chondrichthyes > Carcharhiniformes > Scyliorhinidae > Scyliorhinus > Scyliorhinus torazame. The sequence goes on along the minus strand of NW_027308521.1, from coordinate 10,987 downwards.
TCCCCCTTGTCCAGTTCCCCCTTACACCCCGCACCCCTTTCCCTTCCCCCAGCACCTTCCCCTGCAATCAGAGACGGTGCAACAACTGTCCCTTTACCTCCTCCCGTCTCATGGTTCTCAGCAGCAAACTGTCCTTTCTGGAGAAGCAGCGTTTCACTTCTGTGCCTTCAATTTGTTATCCTGTATTCGCTGCTGCCAATACCGTCTCCTCTACATTGGGGAGACTAAACGCAGACTGGGAGACTGCTTTGTGGAACACCTTCACTCAGCCCACAGCATGGCCCCAGCCTTCCTGTTGTGGCCATGTTAACTCAGCACCTTGCTCTCAGGCCCACATGTCTGTCCTTGGCCTGCTGCAAGAATGCAGTGAAGCCCAACGTAAGCTGGAGGAGCAACATCTCATCGTCCAGTTAGAATGTTACATCACGCAGGACGTAACTTTGATTTAAACAACTTTAGTCTGGGAACTTTCTCCTCCATCTTTCCGCTCTTGTTTTGGAATATTCCTTATTTTTTGTCGAATGCAATGAGTCCGAATCTGGAGAGAGTATATTCCGGCCACGTGAACCTTGGGGAATGTCCAATGATGGAGCGGGAATATTCCTGAGAAAAGCTTGGCAGGGATTGTTTTCAAACAGGGAGAGGATGGATTCCTGGGAACAGTAATGTTGGGATGTTCGAGACATGGCAATGGGGGATTCCTGGGAGTGGGTACTTTACGAATGACTGAACCTGGGAGGAGTGATCCCTCGGAATGTTATGGAGACTGGACAGACTCTATTGTGGACAGGCTGGGCTGTACGGTAGCACAGTGGTTGGCACAGTTGATTCACAGCTCCAGGGTCCCAGTTTCGATTCCCGGCTTGGGTCACTGTCTGTACGGAGTCTGCACTTTCTCCCCCGTGTCTGCGTGGGTTTCCTCCGGGTGCTCCGGTTAGCTCCCACAGTCCAAAGATGAGCAGGTTATGTTGATTCGCCAAGATAAATTTTGTTTAGTTTCCAAACAATTTAGATGGGGTCACTGGGTTATGGGGATGGGGTGGGCTGAATTGGTTTTCTCTTTCCAAGTGCCGGTGCAGACTCGATGGGCCGAATGGCCTCCTTTTGCACTGTACATTCTATATTTCGATTCCTCCCATGATTATGAAGTGGGAAGGTCCTGCATTTGTTTAATTTTTTCCATTGATCGTGGTGTATTCAAATAAACCAGGAGTGGGGTCCAACCCCATCAGAAATCCAGTCCAGGGAACGGTCCAATCCGGGGTATGGTCCAATAATTGAGCAGAGGTGACAATCTCTGGTATGCTTGTATCCGGTTTGGGAAACTTGGCCGGCCTGAGTGAATCCTGTAAATCAGACTAAATGAGAAAAATCACCTCCCCCAAAGGTCTCTGAATTATAAACATTTTCCTACCACTGCCATCAAACTGACAGGGCTGCAATTCACGCCCCCCCCCCCCCCATTCCCCATCTTTAACACTGGAGTTACATTTCCTACTTCCCTCTCTGCAATGTTAATCTCTGTGCCCACTCCTCTCCCAACACACCACCCACCCACTTTCCATTATATTGATGCTGACATGATGTCCTGGTTCAGAAGGGAGATTCATTATCCAGTAATTTCCCGCGTCTCTCCTTTCTCTCTCTGACAGTTAATATATTGGGAATTGTGATTCTGTGTCGGGAGAAGTGTGGTCTCTCTACCTGCACCACTCGCTACCTCGTGGCCATGGCAACGGCGGATCTGCTTTATATTATCTGCCAGCCCATACTGAACATGGTCAATGATTATTATTTCCCCTGGAATTTCCTGTCCCTCACCCCTGTGTGTAGTGTTAAGGGTGCCCTGATCGCTGCAGCGAGGAACTGTTCTGTCTGGTTCACCCTCACTTTCTCCTTTGATCGATTTGTGGCCATTCGCTGCCAGAAACTGAAAACTAAATATTGCACCGGGAAAACTGCGGCTGTGATTCTGTCCACAAGCGGCCTCCTGCTCTGTGTGAAAAACATCCCTGTGTACTTTATATATGAACCTAGCGCACTCATCGGAAATGTCCAGTGGTTCTGTTTGACAAAGAGGATATTTTTGACTGACGCCGGATGGGTTGGATATAACTGGTTTAATAAGATTTTAAATCCATTGATGCCATTCTTCTCAATCCTGTTGATCAACGCTCTGACAGTCAGGCACATTTTACTCACCAGTCGGGTCCGGAAGGCACTGAGGGCTCAGAGTCAGGGAGACAATCGCACTGACCCAGAGATGGAGAGCAGAAGGAAGTCAATGATTTTACTTTTTAGCATCTCCGGAGCTTTCATCCTCCTCTGGACCGTGTACGTTATTACATTTTTCTATTTGAAACTGAGTGGATTATATATAATCACCATTCCTCAATATAATTTACAACAAGTCGGATTCATGCTGCGGGATTTAAATTGCTGCACGAACACATTTATTTATGTGGTGACTCAGTCCAGGTTCAGGGAGCAGATCAAGATCGCGGTGAATTATACGGTTACATCAATTATTAAATTAATGAGGAAATGAAAATGACTGACAGCATCTCAGCCAATCAACTGCACCAGCCACTGACTGACAGTCTCTCAGCCAATCAGCTGTGGGGTGCGGGAAGGAGAACGGGCAGTGCTGGCTAAGGAGGAAAGCACATGCAGTACTGGCTGTGGGGAGCACTGGCAGTGCTGGCTGTGGGAGGGTGGGGAGCACTGGCCGTGTTGGCTGAGGGGGGGGCACTGGCAATGCTGGCTGTGTGGGGAGCACTGGCAGGGCTGGCTGTGGGAGCACTGACAGTGCTGGCTGTGGGGGGAACACTGGTAGTTCTGGATTTGGGGGTGGGGAGCACTGGTAGTGCTGGCTGTGAGGGAGAGATCGGTGGCTGTGGGAACACTAGCAGTGCTGGCTGCAGTGGGGAGAACCGGCAGTGCTGGCTGTGGGTTGAGCACTGGCAGTGCTAGGGGTGGGGGAGCACTGGTAGTGCTAGCTGTGTGGCGAACACGGGCAGTGCTGGCTGTGGGGAGCACTGACATTGCTGGGTGTGGTGGGAGCACTGGCAGTGCTGGCTCTGGGGGAAAACTGGCAGTGATGGGCGTAGGAGCACAGGCAATGCTGGCTTTGGTGGGTGCACTGCCAGTGCTGTGTGTGGGGAGGCACTGGCAGTGCTGGGTGTGAGGGGGCACTGGCAGTGCTAGAAGTGGGGAGCCCTGGCAGTGCTGGCTGTGGGGAGCACCTGCTGTGCTGGCAGTGGGAGGGCGCACTAGCACTGCTGGCTGAGATGTCTGGGGGGAGCACAGGCAATGTGGGGGCACAGGCAGTGCTGTCTATGGGCAGCACAGGCTGTATGGGGAACACCTGCAGTGCTGGCTAAGCAGGAGCACTGGCAGTGCTGGATGTGGGGGAGCACGGGCAATGTTGAGTGTGGGAGAACTTGATGTGCTGGCAGCGGGGGGCACTGGCAGTGCTGGCTGTGGGAGTGGGGTGGAGCACTGTCAGTGCCGGGTGAGTGGGGAACACTGGCAGTGCTGGCTGTGGTGGGGAGCACTGGCAGTGCTTTATGTCGGGGGAGAGCACTGGAAGTGCTGGATGTGGGGGGGGAGAACTGGCAGTGCTGGCTTTGGGGAGCACTAGCGGTGCTGGCTGTTGGTGGAGCACTGGAGGTGTTGGATGTTGGGGAGCATTGGCAGTGCAGGCTGTGAGGGTAGTACTGGTAGTGCTGGCTGTGGATGGTGCACTGGTATTGCTGGCTCTGTGGAAGAGCACTGGCAGTGCTGGGTTTGTGGGGTGCACTGGCAGTGCTGGGTGTGAGGGGCACTGGCAGTGCTGGCTGTGGGGAGCACTGGCAGGGATGGCTTTGCGGGGTGCCCTGGCAGCGCTGGGTGTGGGAATGCACTGGAAGTGCTGGTTTTGGGAGCGGGAGTACTGGTAGTGCAGGCTGCGGGGGGGCATACTGGCAGTGCTGGGAGTTGAGGGAGCACTAGCAGTGCTGGATGTGGGGGGCATTGGCAGTTCTTGCAGTGGGGGGTGCACTGTCGATGTTGGCAGTGGGAGCACTGGCATTGCTGGCTGTGTGGGGAGCGCTGGCAGTGCTGGCTGTGGGTGCAAAACTGTCAGTGCTTGCTTTGGGGGGAACACTGGCAGTGCAAGCTGTGGATGGAGCACTGGCAGTGCTGGATGACGGGGAGCACAGGCAGTGCTGTGTGTGATGGTGCACTTGCTGTTGTGGCAGCGGGGGACAGTGGCAGTGCTGGCTGTGGGTGAGCTCTGTCAGTGCTGGCTGTGGGTGAGCTCTGTCAGTGCTGGCTGTGTGGGCTGCACTGGTAGTGCTGGGTGTGTGTGTGGGGGTGCATTGGCAGCGCTGGTTGCGAGGCGGTGGGAGAGCACTGGCAGTGTTGGCTGTGAGGCGAGCACTAGCAGAGCTGGCTGTAGGGGAGCACGGCAGTGCTAGGTGTGGGAGGGCACTGGCAGTGCTGGCTTTGGGGGAGCACTGGCTGTGCTGGCTGTGGGGAGCACTTGCAGTGCTGGCTAAGGGATGCACTGGCAGTGCTGGATGTGGGGAGCACTGGCAATGCTGACTGTGGGGGGAACACTGCCAGTGCTGGCCGTGTGGATGGGGCTGGTGCACATGCTGTGCTGGCAGCGGGGGGCACTGTCAGTGCTGGCTGTGGGAGGGCACTGGCAGTGCTGGCTGTGGGGGGAGAACTGGAAATGCTTGCTGTGGTGGGAGCACTGGTAGTGCAGGATGAGGGGAGCACTGGCAGTGCTGGCTGTTGGGAGCACTGGCCGTTCTGGCTTTGGGGGGCACTGGCAGTGCCTTATGCCGGGGGGAGCACTGGAAGTGCTGGATGTGGGTGGGGGACTGGCACTGCTGGCTTTGGGAGCACTGGCAGTGATGGCTGTTGGCAATATGGAGGGTACTGGTAGTGCTGGCTGTGGGAGCACTGGCAGTGCTGGATGTGGGGGAGGGGCACTAGCGGTGCTGACTGTCGGGAAGAACACTTGCAGTGCTAGCTGTGGGGGCATTACTGGCAGTGCTAGCTGTGGATGGTGCACTGGTAGAGCTGGGTGTGGGGGTAGTACTGGCAGTGCAGGCTGTGGATGGTGCACTGCTAGAGCTGGGTGTGGGGAGCTTTGGCAGTGCTGGCTGCGGTGGCGATCACTGGCAGTTTTGGCTGTTTGGAGGGGCACTGGCAGTGCTGGCTTTGTGGTGTGCACTGGCAGTTCTGCGTGTGGGGGGCACTGGCAGTGCTGGCAGTGGGAAGCACTGGCAGTGCTGGCTGTGGAGAGCACTGGCAGGGCTGGCTTTGTGGGGTGCACTGGCAGTTCTGGGTGTGGGGATGCACTGGCAGTGCTGTTTCTGGGAAGGGGAGCATTGGTAGTGCAGGGTGCGGGGCGGGCACCCTGGCAGTGCTGGTTGTAAGAGAGCTCTAGCAGTGCTGGGTTTGGGAGGCATTGGCAGTGCTGGCAGTGGGGGGGTGCACTGTCAATGTTGGCAGTGGAGAGCACTGGCATTGCTGGCTGTGGGGAGAGCACTGATAATGTTGGGTGAGGGGTGAGCTCTGGCAATGCTGGCTGTGGTGGGAGTACTGGCCGTGCGGGCTGTGTGTGCAAAACTGGCAGTGCTTGCTTTGGAGGGAACGCTGGCAGTGCTAGCTGTGGATGGAGCACTGGCTGTGCTGGATGACGGGGAGCACTGGCAGTGCTGTGTGTGATGGTGCACTGGCACTGCTGGCTGTGGGTGGGAGAGCACTGGTAGTGCAGGCTGCGGTGGTAGGGTGCACTGGCATTGCTGGATGTGGTGGGAGCACTAGCAGTGCTGGGTATAGGGGGCACTGGGAGAGCTGGAAGTAGTGGGTGCACTGTCAATGTTGGCAGTGGGCGGGAGTGCTGGCATTGATGGCTAAGGGGGAGCACAGGCAATGCTGGATGTGGGGGTAGAACTGACAATGCTGACTGTGGGGGGAACACTGCCAGTGCTGGCCGTGGGGGTGGCGGGGTGCACTTGCAGTGCTTGGTGACGGGGTGGAAACTGGCAGTGCTGGCACTGGGAAGAGCACTGGCAATGCTGGCTGTGGGTGACGTTTGTAGTCCTGGCTGTGGGTCGAGCACTGACAGTGCTGTATGTGGGAGCACTGGCAGTGCTGTCTGTGTGGTGGAGCACTGACAGTGCTGGTTGTTGGTGGAGCACTGACAGTGCTGGATGTGGGAACACTGGCAGTGCTGGCTGTGTGGTGGAGCACTGACAGTGCTGGTTGTTGGTGGAGCACTGACAGTGCTGGATGTGGGAACACTGGCAGTGCTGGCTGTGTGGTGGAGCACTGACAGTGCTGGATGTGGGAACACTGGCAGTGCTGGCTGTGTGGTGGAGCACTGGCAGTGCTGGATGTGGGAGCACTGGCAGTGCTGGCTGTGTGGGGAGCAATGGCAGTGCTGATTTTGTGGGGTCTGAGGGGTGCACTGGCTGTGCTGGCAGCGGGGGCACTGCCAGTGCTGCTTGAAGGGGGAACTGGCAGTGCTGGCGGTGGGCGAACACTGGCAGTGCTGGCTGTGAGGAGGAGCACTAGCAGTGCTGGCTGTGGGAGTGGGCACTGTCCGTGTTGCTGTGCGACGGAGCAGTGACCGTGCTGGCTGAGGGGGAGCACTGGCAGTTCTAGCTGTGGGGGCGGAAGCATTAACAGTGCTGGATGTGTGTGAGAGCACTGGCAGTGCTAGCTGTGTGGGGGGAGCACTGGGAGCGCTGGCTGTGAGGGAGCACTGGCACTGGTGGCTGTTGGGGAGCACTGGGAGCGCTGGCTGTAGGGGAAATACTGGCAGTGCTGGCTGTGTGTTTGGAGCACTGGCAGTGCTGGCTGTTGGGGAGCACTGGCAGCGCTGGCTGTGGGGGGACTACTGACAGTGCTGTCTGTGTGGGAGCACTGGCTGTGCTGGCTGTGTGCGGAGCACTTACAGTGTTGGCTATGGGGAGCACTGGCAGTGCTGGCTGTTGGGAGCACTGGCGGCGCTGGCTGTGGGGGAGCACTGGCACTGCTGGCTGTGGGGGAGCACTGACAGTGCTGGCTGTGTGGTGGGAGCACCGAAAGTGCTGGCTGTGTGGGGGAGCACTGACAGGGCTGGCTGTGTTGGGAGAGAACTGACAGTGCTGGCTGTGTGTTGGGAGCACTGACAGTGCTGGCAGTGTGGGGGGGACCACTGACAGTGCTGGCTGTGTGCTGGGAGCACTGACAGTGCTGGCTGTGCGTTGGGAGCACTGACAGTGCTGCCTGTGTGTTGGGAGCACTGACAGTGCTGGCTCGGTGTTGGGAGCACTGACAGTGCAGGCTGTGGATGGGTGGAGAGCACTGACAGTGCTGGCTGTGTGGGGGGAGCACTGACAGTGATGGCTGTGTGGGGGAGCACTGACGGTGCTGGCTGTGTGGGGGGAGCACTGACAGTGCTGGCTGTATGGGGGAGCACTGACAGTGCTGGCTGTGTGGGGAGCACTGACAGTGCTGGCTGTGTGGGGAGCACTGACAGTGTTGGCTGTGTGGGAGGAGCACTGACAGTGCTGGCTGTGGGGGGTGGAGAGCACTGACAGTACTGGCTGTGTGAGGGGAGCACTGACAGTGCGGGCTGTGTGGGGTGAGCACTGACGGTGCTGGCTGTGTGGGGGAGCACTGACAGTGCTGGTTGTGTGGGGTGAGCACTGACAGTGCTGGCTGTGTGGGGAGCACTGGCAGCGCTGGCTGTGTGGTGGGAGCACTGACGGTGTTAGCTGTGTGGTGGGAGCACTGACAGTGCTGGCTGTGTGTGGGAGCACTGACAGTGCTGGCTGTGGGGAGCACTGACAGTGCAGGCTGTGGGGGGGAGAACTGACAGTGCTGGCTGTGTGGTGGGAGCACTGATAGTGCTGGCTGTGGGGAGCACTGACAGTGTTGGCTGTGGGGGGAGAACTGACAGTGCTGGCTGTGTGGTGGGAACACTGACAGTGATGGCTGTGTGGGGGGGAGCACTGACAGTGCTGGCTGTGTGGGGGGAGCACTGACAGTGCTGTCTCTGTGGTGGGAACACTGACAGTGCTGGCTGTGTGTGGGGAGCACTGACAGTGCTGGCTGTGTGGGGGAGCACTGACAGTACTGGCTGTGTGGGGGAGCACTGACAGTGCTGGCTGTGTGGGGGAGCACTGACAGTGCTGGCTGTGTGGGGAGCACTGACATGTGCTGGTTTTTGATGGAGCACTGACAGTGCTGGATGTGGGAACACTGGCAGTGCTGGCTGTGTGGTGGAGCACTGGCATTGCTGGATGTGGGAGCACTGGCAGTGCTGGCTGTGTGGGGAGCCATGGCAGTGCTGATTTTGTGGGGTCTGAGGGGTGCACTGGCTGTGCTGGCAGCGGGGGCACTGCCAGTGCTGCTTGAAGGTGGAACTGGCAGTGCTGGCGGTGGGCGAACACTGGCAGTGCTGGCTGTGAGGAGGAGCACTAGCAGTGCTGGCTGTGAGAGTGGGCACTGTCAGTGTTGCTGTGCGACGGAGCAGTGACCGTGCTGGCTGAGGGGGAGCACTGGCAGTTCTCGCTGTGGGGGCGGGAGCATTGACAGTGCTGGATGTGTGTGAGAGCACTGGCAGTGCTAGCTGTGTGGGGGAGCACTGACAGTGCTGGTTGTGTGGGGGGAGCACTGGGAGCGCTGGCTGTGAGGGAGCACTGGCACTGGTGGCTGTTGGGGAGCACTGGGAGCGCTGGCTGTAGGGGAAATACTGGCAGTGCTGGCTGTGTGTTTGGAGCACTGGCAGTGCTGGTTGTTGGGGAACACTGGCAGCGCTGGTTGTGGGGGGACTACTGACAGTGCTGGCTGTGTGTGGAGCACTTACAGTGTTGGCTATGGGGAGCACTGGCAGTGCTGGCTGTTGGGAGCACTGGCGGCGCTGGCTGTGGGGGAGCACTGGCACTGCTGGCTGTGGGGGCGCACTGACAGTGCTGGCTGTGTGGGGGGAGCACTGACAGTGCTGGCTGTGTGTTGGGAGCACTGACAGTGCTGCCTATGTGTTGGAAGCACTGACAGTGCTGGCTCGGTGTTGGGAGCACTGACAGTGCTGGCTGTGGATGGGTGGAGAGCACTGACGGTGCTAGCTGTGTGGGGGGAGCACTGACAGTACTGGCTGTGTGGGGAGCACTGACAGTGCTGGCTGTGTGTTGGGAGCACTGACAGTGCTGGCTGTGTGGGGGAGCACTGACAGTGCTGTCTATGTGTTGGGAGCACTGACAGTGCTGGCTGTGTGGGGGTGCACTGACAGTGCTGGCTGTGTGGGGAGCACTGACAGTGCTGGCTGTGTGGGAGGAGCACTGACAGTGCTGGCTGTGGGGGTGGAGAGCACTGACAGTACTGGCTGTGTGAGGGGAGCACTGACAGTGCGGGCTGTGTGGGGTGAACACTGACAGTGCTGGCTGTGTGGTGGGAGCACTGACAGTGCTGGTTGTGTGGGGGGAGCACTGACAGTGCGGGCTGTGTGGGGTGAGTACTGACGGTGCTGGCTGTGTGGTGGGAGCACTGACAGTGCTGGCTGCGTGGGGGGAGCACTGACAGTGCTGGCTGTGTGGGGAGCACTGACAGTGCTGGCTGTGTTGGGGGGGGGGGGCACCGTTTTCTTGCAGGACAGTCCGGCAATCTCACTATCAGCCGATTGACCCTCCGCTGCGCTCCCTCTCTGGCAATTATATCCTTTCTAAGTTAAGGAGACAGAAACGGTGCACAGTACTCCATGTGTGGTCTCACCAAGGCCCAGTATAACTGCAGTAAGACATCTCCCATTCTGAACTCAAATCCCTCTTGCAATGAAGGCCAACATATCTTTGGACTTCTTAACTGCTTGTTGCTCCCCCCTCTCCACTTTCACTGACTGGTGTACAAGGTCACCCAGATCCGTCAGTACCTCCGCATATCCCAACAAATCACTGTTTTAATGTCACTCTTTCCTTCAATGTATTTTACACCAACGTGTACAACTGTCAAAAATGTCACAATGTGTGTGGCACATGGCACAGTGGTTAGCACTGCTGCCTCCGGCGCTGAGGACACAGGGTCGATCCGTGCTGTGCTAACATAAAATGTCCACCGTGAATCCAGCAGAGGGCACTAGTCCAGAGCTGCTGATTGGCCGTTGCAAGGGAAATTTGCATACGTCCGTGTGCTCACACTAACTTGGAGGTGGTTTGTGGAGGAGCTGTTGTTTAGTGACAGTTAAACCCGAAACAATTCTTCAGTGTTTCCCTCCCTATCCCCTCCTCTAACCAAAAACAAACAACCGCTGTAAGGACCAAGAGGAAGGCTCGAGGGCAGGTATAAGTGGAAAGCTGAACCGTGATGTCACAGCCTGCAGGTAAGGGATTGGCTGGTGACTGGTAAGTAGATTTTATTTCATTTTCCCTCAGGTGTTATCGTGCGGGGTGCAGAGGTTGCTGAGTGAGTGCTTGCTGAGAAGGGGAGTGAATAACAGGTAAGCTCTTTCTTTCTTTGTTTTAATCTAGAGGGGATGGCAGGGAAGGCAGTGCAATGTTCCTCCTGCAGAATGTTTGAGGTGAGGGACGCCGTCAGTGTCCCTGCTGATTTCACCTGTGGGAAGTGCACCCATCTCCAGTTCCTCAGAAACCGCGTTAGGGAACTGGAGCTGGAGCTGGATGAACTTCGGATCATTCGGGAGGCAGAGGTGGTCATAGATAGAAGGTTCAGGGATGCAGTTACTCCGAAGAATAAAGATAGATGGGTGACGGTGAGAGGGGCTGGGAGGAAGCAGTCAGTACAGGGATCCCCTGTGGCCGTTCCCCTTAGTAACAAGTATACCGCTTTGGATACTGCTGGGTACGACGATTTACCAGGGTTAAGCCATGGGGTACAGGTCTCTGGCACAGAGTCTGTCCCTGTTGCTCAGAAGGGAAGGGGGAGAGGATTGGAGCATTAGTCATTGGAGACTCCATAGTTAGGGGGCTAGATAGGAGATTCTGTG